>NC_056733.1:173050102-173265102 GCF_019279795.1 Protopterus annectens
CACAGGTGGTGTCCCATGGTGCCATTCCGTGGGTGCACCCTGTCATACATCTACATTTCCACGGTACAGGCACACACAGCGGTGTTATGGGTAACATTGTTTGTAGATGCTTGTAGAACAGATGCCATACTGGGACGGACATCTGACACAGATATCCTTCGCAGGGGCCTCCCGGATATGCATATCTGCTGTCAGGGACATGTCCCACAGCTAACTGGTACATAATGCAAAGTCATACCTGTCGAGGGGTAGTAGGTCACCCCTGTACAACGTATAGGTGGCTGTCCACACAGCACAGGGGTGACTACCAGGGATCAGGGACAGGGTTTGTCGATTAGCCTTTCATTCAACACACACATTGCTATCGTGGTTCTGTGGGACTTCTACATTGACCACCTGTATGTGCAGGAGTCACATCTGACTTCACAGCCCGACACGCATACACGGTCACTATATAGCATAGAACTTCACTTATTTGCCTAAGTATGAGCTTATTGTTGTGGCAGTTTGGTAGCTTATTCTGTTTCTTGGGACATTTAGGTATTTCAGTTACGGAAATAACCGATTCAGGCTACAATTACATTAAATACGGGAAATCATTATGACCTACACTCTTCGCACACTTCCCGTTTTTAATGCTTTATTTCGGAACACCTATGCCAATACAGGGACTGCCCCTCGCAAAGTGGGACGGTTGGTGACCTTAGTCGCTACTCCTATGTCGGTGCGGCGTGCTGACATGCTGCTGTACACCTTCTCTGACTATGCACACTCACAGTACATTGCTGTACGGACACGGTATTACGCGTATCCTTTGTTCCTTGGACAGGTACATTTCGGGCTGCGTGGGTTTTATTTGCTTCTCTGTTTAGTTGGGACGGGTACTTTGTTGCATACTCTGCGGACATTTCATTCTGCACGGGCCATGGCTGCAGCCATTTCTATTCTGGGCGGACTATGGCAGACAGCACGTTAGGTTGCTCTTCGCCTGCCTGCTTAAACACGCCTACTGACGCATCCTACTTGGGCTCGCTCACGTACACTACGCACATGCCTGTGGTTACGGTGCACTCTCATTAATATGCATATGGCGCTACTGCGCCGGCTATGCAATGCACTGCCGGCGCAAGCCTTACGCCGGCCTTGCGCCGAGCTTCATGAATCCCGGGGTGTGTCATTTCAAGGTAGGAAGATAATAACAGAAGCTGACAGTGTATGGATACTAGTCTGTCTCTCCACCACATGGAACTTGAATGGGAATGGGGACTGGGCAGGAGAATCCCTGGAGCAGCACAATGAGACAGACCCATCACGAACTGTGTCAGCCTTCTGGCAAAATCTTTGCTATGAGGCCCTAAGACTAAAGAATTCAAGACTGGACAGGGCAATTAACAGTAGTTATAGAGATAAAATTAGATGATTATAAAGAAGCCATTACAACATGTGATGTGCAGCTGTTACCAGTTTGCTCTAACAGGCCACAAGGATGCAGGAAATTATTCCCATCCATGAGATGCGGAGCCCATCCCTAACCCTATTTAAGTGTAACCTTGACCAATGGATGGCAAATTTAAAAATTCACCTGAGATCTAGCCCCCATGTATCTGACAGACAGAGGCAGACAGTAATGCCTAAACTAATATAACCCCACACACACATAATGTCTAGAAACTTCTTAACTAGCATACCTCTCCTAATAAACACCCATGTTACATAGGAGCACAACTGGGTTGGATTGCACAGTTAGCCTTATAAAGACCCTGATGGTCATTAACCTAGTATATGACTATGGACCTATGAAGTAAGATGCCAGAGTCAAGAAGGGCAATGGTGCAGAGTCTTATAAACAGGAGACAGGAAGAATAACTGTAAAACATACAGTATGTAGGGCAGTAGCAATCCCTGATGTATATCCTGAGAACAGATTATGAATATAGAGCTATCTATCTCCAAGTCACTGTGGTCTCCATTTCTCTAACTACAAGGTAGCCATCTTAAATTCATCCTTGTCTACCTGATCAAATTTGTGTTTTGTATGCCTCTGCCCTCATCAAATGTGATTTCTTTCAGAACCAAAATAACATTTCAAGAGAATTGACCAAGCCCAAATGACCTTTTCTCCAGCTGTGTGTGTGTGTGTGTGTGTGTGTGTGTGTGTGTGTGTGTGTGTGTGTGTGTGTGTGTGTGTGTGTGTGTGTATGTGTGTGTGTGTGTGAGTGTGTGTGTATGTGTTTGTGTTTGTGTGTGTGTGTGTGTGTGTGTGTGTGTGTGTGTGTGTAAAAAGTAGGTGTGTGTGTGTGTGTGTGTGTGTGTGTGTGTGTGTGTGTGTGTGTGTGTGTGTGTGTGTGTGTGTATGTGCATGCGTGCCTTTGTGTGTGTGTGTGTGTGTGTGTGTCTGTAAGTAAGAGAGAGATAGGAGTGTGTGTAAGAGGTTGGGTTCATACCTCACAATTATCCAGATTTTTGCCTCATATTTTTGGTTTGTTTCTCATAAAATTGCATTTTTCTGGCAAATCATTGAGGACTTAAGTCAGAAAATAATGGCAGACATATGAGCTTTAGACTTCATATCCTTCAGAAAATGCATACTAATGTAAAACATGTTTCTCTATCCACTTTCTAAGAGGTAGGGAATGTATGTGTGTGTCATACCTCTCACCTGTACAGATTTTCACAGAATATCCAGATTTTTGCCTTATACTTATGGTCTGATCCTCATAAAAATTCAGTTTTTTTGACAAATCACTGGGATGGGCTAAGGATTAAAGTTACTGAATAAGGACATGCATTTGAGTTTCAGACTTCATATCCTTCAGAAACTGCATTCTAACACAAATCCTGTTATTCAAGCAACTTTCGAAATGTGTCCCTAGTTTTGGGCTTTTGTCCCCAACATTATAACAGGCTTTGTCCAGATTTCTTGTGATAAGAGATTAAGAGGTATGATGCGTGTGTGTGTGTGTGTGTGTGTGTGTGTGTGTGTGTGTGTGTGAGTGTGTGCGTGTGTGTGTGTATGTATAAGAGGGAGGTAGCGTACCCTTCAGCTATCCAGGTTTTTGCAGAATGTCCAGATTTGTGCCCCATATTCCTCCTAAAAAGGATTGAAGTTGCTAAATAATGACATACATTTGAGTTTTAGATGTAATATCCTTTAGAAAAATGCATACTAACACAAATCCTGTTATTCTAGCAATTTTATAAGTTCATGAGAGAAATATTTATAATTTTTCCCTATTTATTTTAGGCTTTGTCCACATTTCTTGCACTAAGAGGTTGAGGTGTGTGTGTGTGAGAAAGTGAAATGCTGTAGTTAGAGTTAGCAGGAGGAATTTATTTTCAAGTGTATTTTCAAGGAATTGTGAGCTTCAAGGGAAGAGAAGTTTATTGCTGCTCATGCTAACTCTGCTTAAAATGTGCAACTGTTTTGTTTAGCAAATAGCATCACTATTGTGGTATAGAATTTGTAAAGCCTTGTTAGTAGCACAGCAGATAGCATACTTGCACCTTGATGCAGAGGGCTGTAGGTTCTATTCCCACAGCATGTGGGTTTGTGTTTTAAGGGGGTGGGGTACTGCAGTCCAGAGTATGCCCTGCTTTGGATGAGACGGCTAGTAACGATGAACCTGTTTTTCAGCTTACCACCCATTCCATATTGCAATATACCAGCTTACCATTTTTTAATGTAACATAGGCAGTTTATTCTTCAAGGGCAGCAGGCCTTGAATTTGTAGATGAAACATTGAAATATAAAGTTGTTTTCTAGCAACAACCTCTTCATTAATTTCAGATTTCTTTAATGTGGAATTATTCAGATGATTTTACTTCTTCAGAGATTGTGTATATTTACTGATATTGGTGGATTGTAATGACAGAGGTTTGAGTGGCATTTTATGGTTGAAATGTTCTGAATTAGGCAGTTTGTCATTATTGGTTCATATGATTTGTTTCATTGCTTACTGGAAAATGTTCAAAACTACACATTTAAAACACACTCTAACAAGTGGTGCTGTATTATACAAGGAGAATAATTAAATTATTATATATTATAATTAATATGATCAGGAAGGTTAATCAAAGAACTTTTGCATGGTCTTAAAAATGTGTGCAAGGGGCCTTTGATTTGAAACAGCCCAAAAATAAACTTAACCTGCCACTGGCCAGATGCATTTTCTTAGAATGTGGGCTTCAATGCTGTTTCAGAGAATGTGAGTTTCAAAGGTAGAGAAGTTTTATTGCTAAGTCTGTTTTCATTGTAAAGCTATTGCTTTGTTTAGCAGATGTCTCAGTGTTTTGCTATAAGATTTGAAATAAAAAATTGTAAATTAAATCCAAATATCTGTAACCATAGTAGAAGTAAAGCATAAGACAGTATGCATACTGAGAGTTTTGGACAGTGTTTATGGCAACTGGGGAGAAATAGCCAAGTAATGGGACACTGGAATGGCTGTGTGTGTGTGTGGGGGGGCTCTGGGTTTGCACCCCCCCCCTGCAAAAAATTCTGCAGGCACTCCTGGTTCTTTGATTGCTCCATAACCTTAAATTCTCCTCCTGCTCCCCAAACTTAAAGCTTCCACCTCCCTAAACCTAAATCTCACCCTTGATCACTGCCTAAACCCCGCAACTGTGCTGCCATACCTTCCCATCCCCTCCCCTCCCTGCAGTTACTGCACTTACTTCGCTCAAACTCATCTACTGTGTTCAGGCAAGGTGCAGCAAGTTCCACTCTTTCCACTTGGGTGTTGCTCCTCATCCAAAGATATAGCTAGATTTCAGTGCAAGAGGCTGGCTGTGTGAACTACAAGATGCCTGAGTCCTGCTGTATGATAGGGTCATTGAGTGCCTGGGACTCGGGCACTTACAGTACACCTCCAAAAAAGTTTTCTCTCACCATACAACCTTCTGAATCACTATCACTGCAGTTTCAAAGAAGGATAATTTACTACTGCAGTTGTTTACTTCTTCATGATTACTGCAAAAATGAAACCAGGAGGGACATCATAGATCTTGTAACTTTTTACATGGTAAATTACAATAAACTACCGCAAGACTAAGTTTTCTGATCCCATATGCAGCCTGGGCAATAACTACAGAAGTTCAGACTTGCTTTATTAGATCTCATTAAAACAAGGACTATGTCACTGGAGATTTGTACTGGGACCATAACTATTGTCCTTTCATATAAATTCATTGCCTTATGAACCTTATCCTCATATTAAAATATGTTTGAGTTTATCTTCATAATTTAGAAAATAAAATAAAAATGTATATGTTTTCATAAAATTCCTTAATACCTCTTCAAATTACACATTTTCTATAGTACCCAAATGAAAGGCTGCATTGTAGTTCAGTACAGGTCTGACTAGTGATTTTAATTCCTTTGTAACTATTAGTAATCATTATTTTCTAAGAAAGGAATAACTATAACATTTTTGCACTATGGTTGATACTTTATTATCAAGGGCAAATTTCAGATCTGCCAAACTATCTATGTATTTAACCTTGTTATCAGATGAAATTAGAGCTTTTTCTGCAGCACAAGAATGTTTAGGATTAAACCTACCAAAGTTCATGATGGAGCATTTCTTTTTTTTTAAGTTTTTATTGAATTTTCAGTTTGTAAAATAATCACAACAATATTTACATACATGAGAACATTTCAACTAAACCTCACACACAAAAGAAAAAAACAACTATTTACATGTCCATTAACCAAGTCATTCAAGTTATTTTACATTACATTAAATCTAAAATGCAGTTATTTTTGCTTGTCAAGCAGATCTCTAAGTTTTGCCCATACAGTGTAGCAAGAGGTAATCCCGGTTGATCTTGACTTAATTGTAATGATTTCCAGGTGACAGACTTTAGTTGCAATATATTCTTTGAAGGAGGGTATAGATTCATTCTTCCAATTCTGAGTTAGAACCTTTCTCCCTATAGATAGTATAGACCACAAAATGTGACATTTCATTTTTTAACACTTATAGGAATAGGAGTGTTAAAAAGGATTAGTGAGTCAGAGAAAACAAATTTATATAAAAAATCTGTAAAAAGACATTAATGTTATTCCAATAAGGTGTTAAGACAGTACAGTTAAAAACATGTCTAACCAATCTGCTTTAAGTTCTTGTTTGTGTCTGCAAAAAACTTGTTTCTGCTTAAACATGAATTCAATTTTATGTAGAGTAAAGAAAGATCTTCGCAAAAATTTCCAAGTAAAGATATTCCATCTAATTGATGTAGTTGTATGTTTAGAAGATATTAGAATTTTTTTTTTTATCTTGTTTACTCAGAGGTCTGTTATTAATTTGGGTAAAATAGTTCCAGTAATTCTCATTGCAACCTTTTGTTTCTCTTCTCACAATTCTGTATAATTTAGATAAAGACCCTGTCCCAATGTGTTTTGTTGCATGAAGAATAATAGATATTCAATTAATTTTGAGATATGAGCTCTTATCCTTGGTTGCATTAACTCAATTTCCCCTTCTATATGTTGTCTTCCGGATTGTACATCTAGCCACATGTCTTTATTTAAATTATAGTTGTTAATATAATCAACAGAATGTAGTTTTTCATCTTTCATTAATTGAAACCAATACTTGATGTTAAATGATAAAGCATTACATTTGAAAAAGGATATCATCTTATTATTGAAATGCTGGAGTGTAGCACTATTGTTCTCAGAAGTTATATCATCTCCAGTGTTATACTGGCTGGCAAACTGAATTTGTCAAATTCCTTTGGTGGGCTTTATATGTGCTAAGAACAAGCCAAAAGGAGGAAATTCAGTACTGATGCAAGTGGTACTTGCCTTATAATATGCACCACATCAGAAAGGACATCAGTAACTATCATCCTCTGTGTTTCATCCCTCAACTGTTCTTGAACATATTGTAGAACATGGCTATTAATTTTATCATTATACAAATTGCCAATGCCAGCATGGTGTATAATAAAAAAATACATTGATCAAATCCAAATGCTAACTTCAACATGTGTACCTTTATCTAAATGCAATGAAACGTGCTCAGACAAAGAAACCAAATTCATTCTAGATGATCTTCCTGTAATTAATCTGTACTAATGAATATTCAGTGGACTCCAAATATCCTTCTCTAATGGCTCAAGCTGGGGCTTCTCTATAACCTTACAGAGAATACTTGTCAGACTAATAGGGCTGTAGCTCCAAGAGGAACTGAGAGGTCTGCCTTTAAAGATGAAAATGACAACAGCCATTTTCCATTCCAGTTTGACTAGATGACAGTTACATTTTTTGACGAATAATAATGCCAGTGATACAAACAGAGAATCAGAAAATTTAGAAAGCAAAACCCTGGGAATTGTATCTGTTTCATGGAAACAAATGTGCTAGCCTTTTTAAGAGCATGCCTCACTACTTTAGATATAATTGTATGAATTGTTCCGGAAGCATAATGCTGGTTAATGGCATCATGTTTAGGAGCTGTCGGCCTGTCCAAAGAGGTTAGGGGAGAATAGTCTTTCCAGATTAATCTTACGCTAACAGTTGTATTATTACTCTGTTTACAACCAGCAGGTAGAATTATTGATCCTCATTCAGATTATATGAATTAAAAACCTTGTTATCAAGTGCCTTAGTAATACAAGAATTTTCAGTGGTCCTTTTCTCCTAGGATGGAGCAAGTAATATGCATTAATATTCCAAAAATGTGCTATATATTCCTAGTTATGGGGAATCACCTAGGTGTGTAGCACTGCCTACCTGTAGGCAGCCTGATAGTATATCCCACAAGGTGTATTCCACATCATGGCTGACAAAAAACAAAACATATTGAAGATGACTTGGAATCTTGTAAATAAGGTGTTTGACTTTGATTAAAAGATTGTGGTTTAGAGTCTGGTTGCTGCCATATTTTTGGTCTAGCAGGTAGCACAAAGAGGATTAAGAGTATGGACTTGTAACAAGCTGCATCCCAAAGTCCAGGGTTTCATTTACTCAATGTCCATTTGTCTATAGTATGACTCTTAGCAAATCACTTAACCAGGCAGTGCTCTGGGACAATTGAGAAATTGGGCAAGGCTCCTCACTGATCTTCAGGATTCCATGTCTAGCAGCAACCTATGGACCTATGAAACTACTGTGCAGTGCATTCCTGCAGGAAAGCCACACAATGTACCACTGTTGCTGAATTTGCATACAAAACATTATACCACACCTTAAGGAGTGCAGAGAAACAAATTATCTCTGACCTGAGGTTGCCAACACAGACATGCAGCTCATACATATGTCTGTAAACAACAAACAATGACATACATACAACATACAACAAGGACAGTAAAATAATGTGCCGAAGAACTGGGAATGGACACATATGGAAAAAGCCATATGTGTGATGTGAACAAGGACAAGAGAGCATTAATGTAAAACAAGTGAAGGAACACACATACGGAATATTGGCAGTGATAATAAGGACACAGACAGAAATGTAGTGGGAAGCATCATTTGTGCAGTATTACCTTTTTACAGCATCTGAAGAATTAATAAAGTTATTATGGTAAACTGGAGGAGAAAACAGTCAGTTAAGCAGATGTTATGGCAAGTATGACAGGGGACTACTTCACCCTGTCGAAGGCCAACAATATTGAAGCTGATATTGTCGGCACCAAAATGTCGAAAGTGAAAGTCATCGCGCATGTAAACAGAAATCTCCATAAGGGGAGATTTCTGTTTACTGCAATGTAATGCAATCTCGGAGTTTATATATTTAAGTTGCGGGGGATGTGCGGTGCCGGGGTGCTTGCCCCCCTGTATAGAGCAATCTGTGTTGTGTTTGGGTGTTTTTTTTTTTTTGTGTGTTTGATGTTCGGGATTTCAACATTTTCATGTCGATTATTACACTGTCGACAGTTTGAGTTTTCGGCAGCGTAATATAAATGCGTATGACAGCAAATGACATAAAAGGAATGATATACAGTATGAAAATGAAACACATACAGTACGATTGCATAACAATAAGGGCGACACAGTGGCAATATCATGTATGGTACTGTCACTGTGCCACCCCTACGTCATCTGTCTTCCACTGATTGTTCTTTCAATGAGTCATCCTGGTTGTCCAACCTTGTGTGATGAATGCTGTGTCAGTAACACACATTGAAATGCTCATCTCCATGGTATGCTACAAAGACATTACAAACAATGCTGCATTTTCAGAAGCCTCTGTTAATTGCTATGAATAATACAGCACTTGCCAACATTGCATAGCATGCTGCAACCATCATCTTACGGCTGTACAGTAATCATGGTATAGATTGGGTAACAGTACCTACTTATAGTAATGACATGCTACAGGCATTCATTTCTGATACTGTGAATCAGTAAATGCTGCCTAACATTCTTGGTATACAGAGAAAAGCATTGAGTGTGTGTTCTCACTGCAATTCATTATATACGTGAACACATAGTAGTATTCCTGTTGTATATACACCATGCCACCTTTATGTCTGGTACATTGAAAGATGGGAGGTATAGATCTACCCAGGTCACATGTGATGAACTCTCCTGAATTAGTCCAGCAATGCCACACACAGCATATGTCCTAATCAGGTAGGATCCCTCTGCAGATTATGAAACTGTTCTGATGTTAGGCCTAAGTAACTCTGTCACATACTATGCACAATAATGCTACAAAAATGGAAAAGGCTGCAGTAGGCTGTCCAAACTGGTATGTAACACTGTGTTAATTTTACTCAGAAATTATGACAGGGTTAGGATAGAAACACTTCAAAAGATAATGGATAGCTTTTCAGGGCAGTTCAGAGGCTGGACTTTAAGAACAAATAGGCTGCCGCATGCTGTAGTAGATGACATTGATCTGTGTATATCTACTTTGGCCTTTGTATGTAACCGGTAAAGGTCAAACTGTGTGGGTATAACTGGCCGTGAAATATTCACCGATTGAAGCTACAGGGACTAACAGTGAGAGGGACATGGTATGTATAAAGGCAAACTAATGCAGTAAAACCACATTTGTCTATAGGCGCTAGCCCATGTATATCTCAGTTCTGTATGCAATGCATGATATTGTACCATGCCTGCATCTAGTGTTTATGTGTCCTTTAGGCACACAGGTACATGTTGTGTTGGAGTAGGCAGAATAGTGGGTGTTCAGCAGCCTGCATTAAATAAATGTCCACCCCTGTCTGTACTGGGTGCTGATTCTGATAGTTGTTCTTCTCTTAATGCTACAGAATATTGTATGTCTGCATGACATATAGCTGAATGTTCATAACACTAGTCACAGTATTGCTTTATTTTGTTATTTCCACACATAGACAGAACTAGTCGAAGTGTCGGTCGTTAGTATTGCATTGACAGCCACTCAAGGTGGTCTGCTATTGAGGATGGTGCCATTTGGGTAATATTGCACCATTCTAGGATCAATGTAGTTTTGTGAAGGGGAGGAAAACATTCAATGGCATTAA
This sequence comes from Protopterus annectens, assembly GCF_019279795.1. Taxonomy (NCBI): domain Eukaryota; kingdom Metazoa; phylum Chordata; order Ceratodontiformes; family Protopteridae; genus Protopterus; species Protopterus annectens. The sequence continues at coordinate 173,060,564 of NC_056733.1, forward strand.
TAGAGCAATGATGATCCAGAGGTAAGCAAAAAGTGAAAATACTGCTGTTGTTGTTGGGTCTTGATGCAGAGAAAACATTCGACAGAGTAATCTGGGATTTTATGAGTAGGACAATGGAATCATTTGCATTCACTGATACAATAAGGCTAATTTGGAGGACATATGAGGGATCGGAGGCAAAAATTCAAGTGGGAGGGGTCCTATCTGATAAGTTTTGTCTGTTCAAAGGAAACAGGCAGGGGTGTCATGTTTACCCTTTGTTATTTGTGTTAAATTTAGAGCCATTGGCAAAGAGAATAAGGGACCCAGAAATTCAAAGATATCTTTGGTATGATAATCAAGGAAAAGTTGTCTTGTTTGCAGATGATATTATTTTGCAGCTAACAGAACCAGAAAAGGACATCTCAGTGTTGTGAAACAACATTCTGTGATAGTTTCAAGCTTTTTCGGGATATAAAATTTATGAAGATGAAACAAAGGCTATAGCTGTAAACTATGCACTTACATATGAATTAGTTCAGCAATATCTATATTTGTGGCAACACAATAAAATGAAGTATTTATTAGTATGGCTTAAATAGGATTATATTATGGCAGCTAAGGATATGACAGAAGAGACTAAACAAAAGATAATGTAACAACTATTATACCATGACCCCCCATTAATATTCCAAAACGTGCACGCTGATTGGCCAGCATGCACGTTGTAAATCGACTTATACTAATGGAAAAAGGTCCGATCGCCCGGACTTTTTCCATTAGTATCTTTTAAAACACTGTCTCGCTATGTTAAAAGAGTTTAACATAGCGACACAGGTTTAAAAAAAGCAACGGAGATCTCCGTTGCTTTTTTTAAAGCTGTCTCGCTATGTTAAACTCCTTTAACATAGCGATACAGTGTGTAAAAAGCAATGGAGATCTTGCTTTCTCCGTTGCTTTTTTTTAAACCTGTCTCGCTATGTTAAATGGGTTTAACATAGCGAGACAGCTTTAAAATAAGCAACAGAGATCTCCGTTGCTTATTTTAAAGCTGTCTCGCTATGTTAAACCCATTTAACATAGCGAAACAGTAAAAGCAACGGAGATCTTGCTTTCTCCGTTGCTTTTGGCCACAGCTCTGATGTACTGCGTAGGCATGCAGTACATCAGAACTACCGGATACCAGACAGCTGCGGAAGGGCAGCAAAGAGGCATTATACAATGCCATTATTTAAGAAAAGTAATTATTTCTTTTCTTAAATAATGTCATAGTATAATAGCAATAACCACTTCTGGGTGTGGGTAATGCGGATTACCCACGGTTGTCTTTGTTTGGTCCCTCGGGCTTCGCCCTTGGGACCAAACCATGCCAACCGTGGGTAAATCCCGCATTACCCACACCCAGGGGTGAGTTATTGCTATAATAATGCATGCACACACACACACACACACACACACACACACACACACACACACACACACACACACACACACACACACACACACACCCACACCTGGGAGAGGCTGGCACAGATAATCTGCTCTACCAACTTTCCTCAGACTACAAAGTAGATTCACTGCTACCAGTCAGTTACTATAAGGCTCTTAAAAGAGTATCCAATTATGCTGAATGAAGTAAACATTAATAGAAATGGTAAGGCTGACCAAAAAGTCAGGCATTCTGAAGTGGCCAAAGTTATCACCAAATAAATATGTGCAAATACTGTCAAAACTTAAATATTTTTCTAAAAGGATCAGCCATAATGAGAAGTTTAAATATATTTAATAATAAATAATAAAAGGACAAGAAAATACTAAATATCTATTAACAGTAAACACCAGACCTTTAGTGACAGGAGATATTAAAAATAACAGAGACAGAAAGTTTTGCAGAGTTACAGAAAAACAGTATTTAGCTAGCCTTACTATCTTTTCCTTATTGACTAAAAGAACTACAGTTCCTACTTACTGAATAGAGCAAGGCAAGATAATGTGAGTGAGTAGTCCTTGTTGTCAGATCCAAGACAGAATACAGAATGGTCCTGAGGCTTCAGTCTCCTCTAATATTAAAACATTATTTCTGTACAGAATGACATTACATACACCTGGTCATCTGACTCTCTTTCCCATGTTATCACTGACACTAGGAGCCGCTAAGATTTTAGCAACCATGCGTTACAATACACACAGACAGAGCATTGCTTAGATGTGGTGCAGCTGTTGGAAGTCATAAAACCATAAAACCATTTCACTCTTCCTACAGGAGCAACCAACTATTCTCTAGAACAGACATTGCATCGCTGGTTTCATTTAAAATTGTGGGATAACATCTTTATGGCTTAGCCCATAAAGTAATTTAATTTCAAGAATATTTTGCAAAGTCAAGTGGATTAAGATTAAACTCTTCACTTCCAGTATATGCAGTTACAATGTATACATTTAAACAATTAAAATAATGCATGTACGTCTCTTTTCCTTCCAGCAGGGCACACTGTTGATACATTTCAACACAAACAAACCTCACAAATACATTTTCAGCACAAGCATCTGTACAAATCAATTTTATATACAAATGATATATAATTGTTTACAAAATTCCAGCTAGCTGTGCTGGCAGATGTTACAAATCCACTGCCCTATTTCTCATGGTTGACAGTACCCCATATCATCACACCTTTCCCCCCTTTGAAGACTCAAGCTATTTTTTCAAGTGCCCCTTGAGAAAAATTGCTTGAGAAGAATGAGCTTATCTGGGAATACATCCCATAGCCTGTCTTGATAGGAAGTGATTTTGATAATGCAGCACCTTGTGTGCATGCAGTTACACACAGTCAGGCTTGCATGTGGTCTGGTAGCCTGGGGGAGACCCAGACAGACACAGCACTTAAAGCCAGGGCTGGTGGTGTGGCTATTTCAGGGAGGGAGTTACCCTGTAGCAGTGAGTCTGAAGGTGAGCCACAGCTGCTGGTAGGTACTGATGTTCCCTTGGACAGACTGATTGCAAGGGCAGAGGTGAGTGGTCGTACCCAGACTGACAGTGAGGCACCACTGTCAGAGGATACCAGACTTCCTGTGGAAGGGGAGCTGAGAAGAATCACAAAAGTAGAGCTGAGACACGCTCAGATCTCAGACCCTATACTAAGAAGCTTGAGGGAGGTAGCTAGGGAGGCACCTGATTTGCTAAGGAAAAGGAGAATCTGTATACTGGAACAAAAGATTACTGTATAAAGAGTGGGCCCCTGAGGGAGAGGTACAGGATAAGCTAATACAACAGTTGGTAGTGAATGTGTGTGTGTGTATGTGTGTGTGTGTGTGTGTGTGTGTGTGTGTGTGTGTGTGTGTGTGTGTGTGTGTGTGTGTGTGTGGAGGGGGGGTTATATGCCTGTGTCCTGTGACTTCAGCAAACAATGATATACTATGTCTAGGCATATTTTCAGTCCTGATGTACAGCACTCATATACACACTTTTTGGTCTACTCTATGATCCTCTGGTGAAACAAGAGACAACTTGTGAGACATCTGAGTAGCATATAATTATCACACATACATACATACATACATACATATCTGCTATATCCTATACAGTATGCAGGTATTCTATTTGTATTCATTTGACGAAGTTAACATGCTGTATTCACTGTGTGAGGGGTCATGGGTAATGCATTCTGTTTTACTTTCTCTGTAGCAGCCAATTACCCTGCTGATAGTTGTGAGAACAGCAACTTACTGTACTGCATGGTGTAAGCAATAAAGGATCTGTTGGTCTTCAGTACAAGTATTTATTTGCTTGACCCTTCTTTCACATCAGACACTTTTTTAACTAATGCCCCAGTTTGTCTGTGCACCATGTTGAGTCTTTCCTTGACTATTATTCGGACAAAATGAACTGAATCATCAGTGAAGTCACATGTCACAAAGAGTATTTGCAAGAAGCTTGGCTTCTAGTTTCAGGGTTTAGCTCTATTACCTTAAGACTTAAACTCAACCTTATAGGGGATACTACATTCAGTACTTCATCTCAGCCCTTTAACTTCCAAAAATGCCTTTATGGCCCAGTCTTGTCCCTATGAATCAGAACTAAACTGTAGGAACTACTACTTACTTTCACTCAGTGAAGGAAAAAGAAAACGTATATGTACTTGTAAAGTGTCTTAGTCTGTTAGTGGTTTCTTCCCTGTGACATCGAGGAGTGTCAATAAATCCATTCACTGAGTCATTCTCATACATCTCAAATGTACAGATTTTCATAGAATGTCCAGATTTTTGCCTCATATTTTTGGTGTGTTCCTCATAAAATGTGTGGTTTTCTGGCAAATTACTGGGATGATCTGCAGAATGAAGTCACCAAATAATGACATACATCTGAGTTTCAGACTTCAAATCCTTCAGAAAATGTATATTAATACAAGTCCTGTTACTCTAGCAACTTTCGAAGTTTGTAAGAGCAATATTTAAAATCTGTCCCTATTTTTGGGCCTTTGTCTCCCCATTTTGTCAGGCTTTGTCCAGATTTCTTGCACTAAGAGGTTAAGAGGTATGGTCATTCTTTCTCGAATACTTGCTTTATGCAGTTCAGGGCTGCAAAGGAGCCAGAGCCTGCCTTTTTCTCAGTGTATGCAAGGCAGAAAAAATAATTCTGGATGGGACATCAGTCTGCCAGAGGAATTACTCACACACTCAGTAACACATCATGCAATTCCGGGGGACATTTTGTAAGATATGTTCACTTATGGTATATTTGGGGAAACTGGAGCACCAAACAAAAACAGATACAGACACAATGAAGGCATGCAGACTGCACACAGAGGGCACCTCATCCAAGAATTGAGTTGGAGAACCTTGTGCTGTGAAGCAGTATATGTTTTTACATATTTGTTGTGAATGAAATAATTTGAAAACTAAATTGTTTAATACCAGTTCTGTAGAAATAGCAGTAGCCTTGTGCATAAAATGTTAGTTGTCTGCAGTTTAAACAGGGATGAAGACGAATGTGGATGAAATAAAGAAAATGTATCTATTCATTATTTATTTATACTTTTATGCTTGTGTATTAACCAGGCTAGTCTAGGCTCAGCAATGCCTATTTACAGTGGGAAGACCTGAAGGAAACAGTTACATTGACATTTTTGTGACAACATGGTACAGAATGTATGGCCTATTTATGGAGTTACTACACTGTTGCTACAATACAGTTGGGAAATTGTTCATTTATATGGCATTTTTTTCTGAGTAAACAAGGGAAAACCCAATAATATAAGAGCCTAAGCAGAGAATAAAGGACTTGCAGACTTCTTTAGTGGCTGAAAACAGAGTTAATGAAGAGGAATTTTGCCAAAGGTGCTTATCTGTTAGGAGTCAGGAAGTTTGGCTCTGATAAGTAAGCAAGGAAGAATGGACAAGAGTGAACATTTCATATGAAAAATGTCTGTATTTACATTTACATTGACACAGGAGACAGCTAACTGACTGCTAAGCACTATGTACACATAAAGGGTCTATTTTTGGGTCTATATTAGATCAGTGAACGCTTAAAAAAGCAAACGCTGATTGATCAAACTGATGTAAGCAAAAGTTTACAATCTCGAACTGTCACAGCAGCGATTTTTTTTTCTAGGGAAAAAAATCGTTGATCCAAAACACATACACACAACACAAGCACACCAAACAAACAGTAATCTGCACACAAGCACCTAAAATCTGACACCTAACCCTACACTAAACTATACACACACCACTAACTATCCACTTACCTTAACCCAAACCCTAACCCTAAGGTCCGTCACTATCACACACTCACCTCACCCGCTCCCTAACCCTAACTCACCTAACCCACCCTAACCCTCACGTCCACACAATCGCACACATACTTAACCCGCGCCCTACCCCTAACTCACCTAACCTGCCCTAACACGCACACTTACCTGAACCCGACCCGTAACTTTCCACCACAGCACTGAAAATACTGAAGCAACAGAAATGGACAACCAAATTCTTTTCATAGGAAAACATTTGGGTTTCTGTTTCTTCAATATTTTAAACTTTCGCTTACATAAGTTTGATCAATCAGCATTCACTTTTTTAAGTGTTTGCTGATCTAATATAGACCCATATTTTCAATTAAGAATATTTTTTCTGTTGACCTGAGAGAGGTGTTAATTTACTACCTTTATGGATGAATTATGTGCAGATCAGTTTGATAATAATAGAAGGCAGGAAACGAAGTATAGTTGCATTTTTTTTTTTTTATTTTAAACCACAAATCTCCAAAAATGAGCAAAAAAAATGGCTGTGCACAACCACCCACAACAAACTTAATATGTTGAGAAAATCAAATAAACTAGCTTATTCAGTACAGTCATGCACAGTGATTATTTCTTTTAAATTTATGTAATTCCATATATGAAAAAGACCCATCTAACAACTTTCCTTTGAAACTGTAACACGCTACAGTCAGTTAAATATTTTGTTTATTTTTCAGTTCTCTTTTTATCTCCCACACTACTGACCATCATATGACCCCAGTGTTTCTCCTGGATTGGTCTGCCCACCCTCCTGACTCCCCCAGACTTATTTAGAATTAGGGCTGGGGCCAGTGGAGAGCTCAAGGAATCCTGGGATACCTGTATAATGTGCCCATAGAAGTACTCTTTTTTTCTATTTATCCCAATCCCTGCTCATGTCCAGTAGCACCATGGGAAAGGGACATGCAGTAGGCATCAGCACTGGATCACCCCTCATTTTTGCAATGGGTGACACCAGCAAGACACCTTGCCCATGCTCAGGAAGCACTTTGCTGTTGTTTCCTTGGTCTACAACAGGGAAATCCAACTGTGTTGTGAGCCCTGAGTACATGCCTACCTAATTTCCTTCCCCAGGACAGTACACCCATCCTGCTATGCCACTGCCTCAAATGCCAGAGCTGTTAACAGAACCTGGATCACCTGGGCTGTAGTCAGGGCTTAATCCTTCTATGCTATGGCACTGGTCAATTAAATATTTTAATTTCAGACAATGGGTCAGATTGAAAAAGCTGTCTCTCTGCTGGTTCACTTCCCCCAGCCACCTACTCCACTGCTGGTTTCTTGGATCAGTTCTATGATTGCTACAGAACAGAGAAACTTATTTTCTGTTTTTTTTTTTTTTCTGTGATCTCAAGTTAACAACAGAACAGACCTTTTCAGCTGTATTTGCATTCACTCAGTCATGAGGTTATTATCTAAATGGAAGACATTTTGAGTAACTGGCGTATTACCTTATCTTCCTGTGTACAACAGATGCAATGAGAAGAAACATTTACTGTCAGGATTGTTTATTATAAGGTTGCTTTTTGCTGGAGAAGCAGTTGCATAAATTCATACTGAAAATACTCTCATTTCTGAGCTTTCTCTCTCAGACATAGTCCATGTATTTGTTTCCTTAGTGTGCAAATTGCTAAATGGTACCTTCCTAAAAGAAGACGTTCCGAGTTATCAACTTCGCTATACCTAATGTTACAAGTAAATGCATACGATGTTATGACCAAATCACCTAGAGACATATTTTACACTGTCGAATGGATAGCCCTACCACAGCATGCAGTCTGTGATCCATGTTCTCCTATCTTGAGGATACTGTGCACCACAGTAGATGCCCAAAGTAGTTGGTCTGTACAACTCTTCCCCCTATAGGGCACCATATAGGGTCTGTGCTGCGGGTCTATATTATAACATCTAAGTTCGTAAACATCGAATGTTATAATATCGAACCCTAAACACCGAAATCTGCAAACATCGAACAGTCAGAATAGCGATTTTTTTTTTTCCCAGGGAAAAAAATCGCTATTCTAAGAAACATACACACAACACAAACACACACAAATAACAGCAATCCACACACATACACTTAAAATCCTAAACCTAAACTAAACTTTACATACACTACTAGCTATCCCCTTATCTTAACCCAACCCTAACCCTAAGGTCCGTCACTATCGCACACTCACCTCACCCGCACCCTAACCCTAACTCACCTAACCCGCCCCCTAACCCTAACCTACACACAATCACACACTTACCTGACCCATGCCCTAACCCTAATGTCCACACAACCACACACTTACCTGACCCGCTCCCTAACCCTAACTCACCTAACCAACCCCTAACCCTAACCTACACACAATCGCACACTTACCTGAACCCGACCCGTAACGTTCCAACATATCGAATGCTGAAATCAGCGAAGCCACAGCAACGGCCCACCAAATTCTTTCCCTGGGAAAGAATTCAGTGTCCTGCACCTTCGCTGTTTTCAGTGTTTGACATTACTGGTTCAATATTATAACATTCAAACTTTATAAAATTCGATGTCATAGTATAGACCCCTGTGCTGCTGCCCACTGCTCTATTTGTTGGTGAGTTTTGAGATGGAAAAACTCAGCATGGTTTTTCAGGTGGGGGAACCCCACAGAGACACAGGGAGAACATGCAAACTCCAAACAGGGATTAGCCCTTAACCATTTTGCCGACTGGTCTCTCTGATTTGGTCATTTTGACTAATGTTGCCAAAATGGGCATGGGTGATAAGTGGGTTGAGGACTTGGCCTACTTCAACCTACACCAGGGACCAATGCTAGTGGTGGGAGGGGTGTATATGCCCCTATTGGCCAGTGTGTGTCTGCCATAAATCCCAGCAGCCCTCAGTCAATAAGCTACTGGCCGGCCGGTGTCTAGTTGCCCAGCCTGGGTTATCTGGGATAGCTCTGTTGAGCGAAAACTGGATGTAAAACCAATCAGCCTGCTAAACATGAAATGAGAATTGCTGCACTTAATGTAGGTTCATTGATGGGATGCATCTTGGAAGTGGATGACATGATGATATGGAGGAAGCTTGATATTGTATATATCCAAGAAACAAGATGGAAGGGGAGTACAACAAAGTCACTTGGCTTGGGATCCAGAGTCTATTATTCAGGAGGGGGACAGGTTAGAAATTATGTGGGTATTGTGGTGAGAGAGAGGCTTCAGAAGGTAGTGAGGGATATCATCAGAATTAATGACAGACTCATGGCAATCAGACTCCAGTGTAATGATAGGGCAGTATTCATAATCTCAGCCTATGCCCCACAGCAGGATTGTGATGGTGAGGAAAAGAGTGCATTCAGACGGCAGTTGCAAGACCTACTAGATAAAGCAGGACAACATGAATTGGTGTTGATAATGGGTGACTTAAATGCACATATTGGGACAGAAAGAACAGGATATGAGTACTGCCTGGTCCACATGGGTGGGGCAAAAGGAATAAAGAAGGAGAAGCCATTCTAGACTTCTGTCTGGCAAATGGCCTGATAGTAGCAAATACATGGTTCAGAAAGAGAGACGGTCACAATATCACATGTAAGAGTAGCCAACATGCAAATCAGGTAGAATTCCTCCTAGTAAAGAAAAGGCAATGGGGTAGATCCATGATTGCAAAGTCATCCCCAGTCAAATAGTTGGCCTACAGCATAAACCACTGGTTGCCACAATCAGCTGCAAGCAGTGGTCAGAGAAGGCTTTAAGGTCAACAGAGACCAGGCTGAAGACCTGGAAGTTGACTGGAGAGAATGTACAACAGTTCAAGAAATTATTGAGGGCTCTAGCACCCCAAAAAGTGAAGGAAATAGGTAGAGCTGAAGAAGAATGACAGCACCTCAAAACAGCATGTGTTAGGATTACAGAACAGGTATTTGGTGGAGCCAGGTACGGAAATAAAGTATATAACAAAAGCTGGTGGTGAAATGCAGAAGTCCAGGAAGTGGTCAAAAGAAAGCAGTGTAGGAAAAAATGAGAGATAGAAAAGACTGACCAGGCTAGGAAGGAATACTGGCTGGCTAACAAAGAAGCTAAGAAAGGAGTTGCAATAGCAAAGAATATGGCATCAGAGCACTCTACCAACTTTTGGAAAGTGACTCAGTAGGTGGTGCAAAGAAACTATATCAGGTTGCAAGACAATGACAGAAAGATAAAGAAGATAGTCAGACACCCTTCATAAGGGACACCAGCAACAACCTCTTCACCAGTCCATAGCGCATCAAACACAGACAGATGGAAGTATTTCCAGCAGCTTCCAAATGAAGAAAATCCCCCAGAAGCTGTCTGTCTCAGAAACAGCCTATAATGAAAGAAGAAGAGGAACTCACCCTAGAAGAAGTAAGAACAGCACTAAGAAAAATTAAGTCAGGGAAAGCAGCAGGCTCAGATGAGGTCACAGCAGATATAATAAAGATGCTGGGTGAGATAAGGGAGAAATGGCTCCTGAAGGTACTCATAGCAGTGTGGAGAGAAAGGCATATCCCAGATGACTGGAGAATAAGCATACTCATGCCAGTGTACAAGAACAAAGGGGACATTCACAACTGTGGGCAGTACAGAGGCATTAAACTCCTATCACATTGCATGAAAGTTCTGGACAGGGTGATTGACAAATGGAAACGCAGAGTAGTGGAATGTAAGATGGGAGGTGAGCAGTTTGGATTCCGCAACACAACTGAGGTGATGTTTGCAGTGAGACAGATAGTTGATGAGAAGCTACCGAAGAGGAAAGAGTCCAACTGGGCATTCCTAAACTTGGAGAAAGCATATGACAAGGTCCCAAGAAAGCTGATTTGGGCAGTACTGTGGTGGTTCTAAGTCCCAGAAACATTGGTAGAATTAGTACAGGCTATGTACAAGGACCCAATGATTCAAGTATGAACAGTGTTCGGCCTCACAGAGGGGTTCTCAGTGAGAGTGGGTGTATACCAGGGTTCAGCTGTCAGCCCACTGCTGTTCATACTGGTGATAGAATACATTAGCAAACAGGTTGGAAGGGACAGATCAACAAAGTTACTGTATGCATACGTTGTGTCCATTACAGGCAGACTCTGAGCAAGAACTTCAGCAAAGGATAGGGAATGGAATGCAAAACTAAGCACAGATAAGACAGTGGTAATGGAAGCAAATTGGGGAAATCAGAAAATCCTGAGCACTGAGATAGAAGGGAAGATAGTGGAACAGGTAAATAGCTTCAAGTATCTGGGAGGGGTTGCCGAGGAGAAGGGAAGTCTGAATGAAGAGGTCAAAGCTAGAATCAGAGGGGCTGCAGCCAACTGGCATAGAGTTTCAGGTGTAGTTTATGATAGAAGAATGCCAAAGAAGCTGAAAATTAAGGTGGACAAGACAGTGGTGTGACCAGTACTACTGTATGGAACAAAAACCTAGGCAGTAAAGGCAGAGCAGATGATGAAGCTAGAGGTGATGGAAATGAAGTGCCTGAGAAGGGTGGTAGGATGCACACTGTGGGACAGGCAAGGAAATGACCACATAAGAGCAGAAACCAAAGTAGCTTCAATTGCAGAAAAGATCAGAGAGAACCTATTATGGTGGTTCGAAGACACGTGCAGGAAAGCAGAAGACAATCTGGTGAAGAAGATTTGGGACAGACAGGAAGAAGGTAAGAGGAAATTTACATTGATTAACATGTAAACATTAAATCAGGCTAAACATGAAAATGCAAAATAAAATAAAGCCCAGAGTATTATCTAACTTCTGAATTAACCATAAAATGTACATTTAAAACATTGGCTTCAGATAATGCCACAATCTTTTATAACCCTTTGTTTCCAGGAGACTATAAACTTAGAATCAAACTCAAGCAGCCATGTTATTTCTTGCTTTTTCTTGGTGAGCTAATTCCAAAGCAATGGAAAGTAGTACAAATGCATAATCCACTGTTTTCATCTAGACTGGTAAACTGGAATAAACAGCAAGAATCTAGAGAAAAGCATATTTTTCAGTACTACTGAGGGGAATGTTTACAACAAAACAGGAATCATAAATGGAGAATTAAAAGTTTATAAGCTAACAGACCAAAATGCCCATCATTTCCACAACCAGTCAGCCCTTTTTAAAAAGGTGCACCTATTTATTTATTTATTTTATTTATTTATTTTACATTTTTTACTGGAAGTCAGACTGGACACAGGTCCTTTTTCAGTGGAGGCCCAGGGAGGGATCAAAGTGATCATTATTTCCCTGCAGTGTTTAGATACGTCCTTTAAAATTAGGTGGGCTGTAGAATATGCTTTCCTGACTTTGGTAGATGACCACTGATGAAGGTTTAAATGATTTCGACCATTTTCCTTAGCTCTTTAATGATGGTGTCATTTATTATGATTGAGCATGTATTTTGCAGTCATAATCAGTGTCCATCCTACTGTCTCATGGTGCTGTGTTTACTGCCATTATACATTATTTCATTAACGATGATGTCATCACTACTGCACCAGGTCTGCATTTTTTGCAGATCCTCATGGAGAATTTCACCATCTTTAATTGGTGTAGCATAAATGCATTCAGTATGACATGTTGGCCCTTTAGCAGATGGAGCTTAATTACCATTATTAGCACCTTCTTTGCTGATTGTTGTTGAGGAGCCATTATACCTTTAAAATCATTTTGCATGAAATTTTTGCTCATTTAGCCCTCCTGTATCTATAGTCCTGCATGCATGTATCAGTGAAATCTTAGTGGAGAAAATTGACACTTTATATTGAATGGCTTAAGCTATGCTTTCACAAGGCAGATGACATGAGAATTATATAGGATGAATTATGCTTGAAATTTAGTAATTTTGTCTCTGCTTTATATATTTAAAGTACTGTTCTTAAACTGTTCTTGATTATCAATCAAAAATCTGTCAGCAGTTGATGTTAAGTGACAGATGTTTTGTATCAATGCATGATTTTGGTACATGTCTGTAGGGAGATTGTTTATGGTGTATTTAATTTGGATTTATATTAGTTCAAGCATTTCAGGAGTCGTTTCCCTAATTCTTTGCTTCCTAATATCTGCAGACCATTAGTCCTTCCTCGATCCATCTTGCTGTTTGAGTGGGAGCTGGTCATGGTGGGATGGGCTATCACCCTCAGCTATCAGAATTATTGCTGGCCCTAATGTCTCCCCATGGCAGCTTGACACCAGTGTTACACAGTACCAAGCCCATAAACACAAATCTATTCCAGACATGCACCAGTTTCCTACAACAGGGTGCTACAGTGGTTTTGGTGGCCCTGCATATCCAGATCCTTTTATTGCCATTGCCATGACACCAGCAATCACATGGATTTGCCATTGTAGCAGACCATATTACATTCTCTCCCACTGGAATGGGTTAGCTGGCATTGGCTGCTAACTCTTATCTTCTAACCAACTCCTCTGGAACTCAAATCACTACTTGATTTCTCATCATCTAGGTCATAGGCAAGGCTTACTCCCTCTGTGCGATGGGGCTGGCCCAAGCATTATAGAAGTTTGTATTTGATGGGTTCAATTGACATCTTTTGCTTTGTTAATGGAACAATAAATGGCAACACTGCATTAATAGGGTATGTGGTTCCACTATTCTTAACAAAAGAGTTTTCAGAGTTGTTATGGTTTCCACATGTCCATTTGCTTGTGAGTCTTATGTACATCCCGACAAATTATGTACACTAGTATAGAAAATCAAGAGATGTATGGCAAACAGAGATTTGGTACTGTAAGATATCTTTGAATCATTGAGACAAATCATGGATTAGTGAAGCTTCCAGCCATGTCGTTTCTCACTGTATTCACTCATGGATCCGCGAGGCTTCCAGCCACCTCCTTTATGACTGTGACTACAAACCACTTAGTGAGGGTTCCAAACACAACTGTTCTGATTAAGTCAACACATGGATTAGTGAGGTTGCCAGAAGAGCCAGAGTCCTTTCTAACCTTTCCACACATGGAGCATTGAGGCTATTAACCCTTTTGATGGTGTCTACATATAGATTATTAGTCAGTTTTGCAGCCATATCCTTCCTGGCTGTGTTTATGAACATGTTAATATGGCTGTCAACCACATCCTTTCTGCGCCACACATGATTTATTAAGGCTGCCGACCATGGCATTCTGACTTTGCCAGCTGTACCCTTTATGACTATATTAGTATATGGATAAACAGCCATGTCATCTTGGACTATTCCTACACATGAGATAGTAAGGCTACCAGGCAGTCCTTTCTAACTGCATCTACACAAGGATTAATGAAGTTAACAGACATGCTCTCTGACTGTGTTTACACATGCGCACAAGAATAAGTGAGTGTGACAGGCATGAGCTTTTATACTGTGTTATGCACACAAACTAGTGAGGCTTTGAGACATATCAATTCTGAATGTGTTTGCACACATAGGCTATTGAAGGTGCTAGATGTCCTTTCTGACAGTGTTTACACACATTCACACACATTAGTAAGACAGCTAAGCATGTCCTTTCTGACTGAGGTTATGTACATGTATTACAGAGGCAGTCATGCATGACTTCTCTGACTGCGTTTACACAAATGCATTAGTAAGACTGCCAGGCATATCTTTTCTGGCTAAGGCTTCACTTTTCCCAGTCTTTCTAAAATATGCAAAGAATGTAAGTTTTTATGAGTTCTGAAGTGTTACTCTCTATCTGAGGCAGCAATTTATTTGTGTATAACCATAGTACAGCAAATGCAAGCACAGGTAAAGTGTAAATGATAGCTGGGCCCACTGTGTGATTTTTGTAAGATAATTCTGTTTTTGAGTTATAGAAGACTTACCCATGAATCATGTGGTTAAGTCACTTGATTGCTTTTTGAGATAACATCACACATGCTGTTATATACATAATAACCAATACATCTCTGAACCTTATTGCTTAAGTATTTCAGTGCTTCTTCGTAGGACATCTGCAGCAGACATCACCCTCATTTCTATAACTCCCACTTGAAGTTGTGGCTGTGTCCAGTTTTCTTTCTTCTATGTCTTTCATCTGACTGCTGTTTCTTACCCTACTGCTATTACCATGAGCTTCCCCACTTTCTTGAACTACTTGCAGTCTGCTGAAATTTCTTGTTCTTGGAATCTCCATCATGCCCTTCAGTCTAGTTTACTCTGTGTTTCCCATCATTCTTTCATTGTGCATTGCCACCATAATTTTAAAATGGAACTGTAGAGCACAGACCTCCCACTAGATTACACCTTTCCACCTCCTACAGTGAAATAGCATTTTCAAATAGAGATATACTCAAGTATGTGTTAAGTAGCTTTATTCTATAATCATCATAGAGAAGCAAGAGGTACTAGTTAAAAGCACACTGAATGGAACCAACGCACATAGTGTCTGCTATACTGGTTACCAACTGACTTTAGTTATTTTAAGGAAAATCAATTGTCGTAACTAGCTCAAAAGCTTAAAAGGTAGAAATGGTTTATGATTCATGTTGCAGGAACCCATGTTTTTTAGCTACACCCCATATTAAACTTTATCCTAATTTTTATTGGGGGTGCCCTTCCTTCTAGGTCAACAAACAATTACTACCCTTCAAGAAGCACAGGACATCAGAGGGTAGCTAGATTACCCCACATGAGTAGTAGAAGCAGCTGCATAACATGGGCAGACAAGGCAGGAAAATTGCCCCATTTTTGTCATGAGACTATGCAATGTACTTAAACGCCCTTTTATGGACTTTACTCACACTATAAATTCTATAACACAAACACACAGACTCACACACACACACACACACACACACACACACACACACACACACACACACACACACACACACACACACAGAAACACGTGACTGCATGCACACACACACACACACACACACACACACACACACACACACACACACACACACACACACACACACACACACACACATGCACGCACACACATTGCTCATGTCTAAGCATATAAGAATCACAGAACAAACCAGATAAGCAGTCAGCATTAACCGCAAGTGAAATATGTGCACAGAGCTGCCGTCAGCTCTTCTGTTCATCAATAAACTGCATTACTGAGTTATCTGTATTCATCAGGCCTAGTGGCTATGATCAGAGTTTAACAAGTTACTATCTCAGACCTACAGGAGACACAGCTGACTGTAAATATTTTCCAGCCAATCTGAGACCTTAGCTAAACCACAAGCTTGAAACCACTCGTTGGTTTTACCATGAAACTGCTTATTGCTTCCTTGTCATTTCAAGGAAAACAGGTGGTTCATGAGAAACAAAAACAGTAGTTCTTTGTGTACTGTGCAACTTACATATCAGGAAATCTCATGGTTTCTTTATTTAACATGTATTTAGCAGAAAATGCTGCTCCTTGTAGATGCCCTGCTGAATACCTGTGGCTATGTCATAAATTTAAACTCATTAGCAATAATCTTTGTGTATACATTATAGAAGTGTTTTTTTTCTTTGTCTGGCAGAATTTATTTTTACTTAATAATTTACAGTGATATAAACTTCAGTCTTGACGTATACGCTTCGCAATTTCCATTTTTAGTAAAAAATAATATTATATTGTACTTGTGAACAGCTTCAGATAGGATGTGAAATTGTGCATTCTGGAAAATAAAATAATGGGATGTGGCTGTATGTAGAATAACAATATGTGCCTTGAGTAAAATAAAATGCACAACAATTTGCATATAGCAAATGAAATAGGTACAGGTATCTGTATGGAATCATATATAGCAGTTGGTGAGCAGAACTTGACTAGACTGAAGATTGTATTTTGCCAGAGATGGACAAATGGGTGAGCAGTATACACCTGGTGTAAAACCTAAATACTAGAGTGAAAGTCATTGCAGATTAAGGCACTTCAGCAAAGTCTATGAAAAGGAAATAGCCTTGATAAAAATAGGGCTAAATACTGCAGAGGAATATGTTAAAGTAGCCAGTGTGATTATTTTTCTGGCTGTACTGAGATGTAAAAGCAAAATGCATTAGTGGAGCAGCAGGAACAGCAGCAAACCATCCCTCAAGCTCAGTACAGAGTAGCACGCAACTTAGAAAAAAATTAAGATGAACCCAGAACACAAGTTCTACTTGTTTAGGTAGCTGCAATTCTATGTGGCTGGCATTCATTCATGTATTTATTCATTTATCTATCTATCTGTTTGACCATGTTAGTCCAAAGAGGCATATGGTATTTACACAGCTGGGTGAAGTTTGGTCATTGCTCTGGCAAAACTCCTGTACTCTCGCAAAGTTCAATATTATAACCAATGAAGTTTATCCCCTTCATGATTATTGCCAGCTGAACGCTTGCATGAAACCCGTTATTTTTGCACTAGGATCTTTTACAGCCACCTAAGCTATCAGCAACTCAAGTAGGTTTAGCCTTAGCTTACTACTGTACTCGAAGTGAAGAACATCAGGACTGCTGCACTGTACTGCCAATACTGGAACCATCCTTCTCAACCTCTTAGAGCAGAAAATCCTGACAAAGACATAAATAATGGGGGGACAAAGGCCCAAACATAGGGACACTTTTCATATATCATTCTTACAAACTTAGAAAGTTGATAGAATAACAGGTTCTGCATTAGCATGAATTTTATAAAGAGTATGAAATCTGAAACTCAAATGTCATTATTTTCTGACTTCAACCCTCAATGATTTGTCAATGATTTGCCAGGAAACCACAATTTTATGAGAAACAGATCAAAAATATGAAGCAAAAATCTGGACATTCTGCAAAAATCTGTACAGCTGAGAGGTCTGGAACATGAATGCTGTTACTTGGAATGGAGCTAGGATGCTCAGCCATTTGATCTTCCCAGCATCAAAGGCAGATATGCTACCTGTTAAGATACTGACACTGCATCCATTTATCTATGCATGCAAACGCAAAGTAATCCATTAGACATCTGTCAGGGTGTGGGATATATCAGATAACGAGTATCCAGAGTAATTTACATGGTCATTCACTCTGGTATCAGGCAGATGTTGGGTGCCCTTAGTTAGGTTGGAGGTGGGCAGGCATTGGTCTGGGGAGTTATTAGTGCTGTCCGTGTTTGGAAAGATGAAATGTATGTGCATCATGCAAGTTATATAGGCATTATGCTTTGTTTGGGGAGAGTATACCCTTGTACAGAGGCTGAACCTTGTCAGAGACAGAGTATTATAAGAGAAAGTTGGGTTAGAGCATAGATCCTCCCTTATAGATTACTTATTTGTTTCGTCTTTCACTGGGCATTGTCATCAATAGCTATACGAAGAAAATACCGGGTATCAACTTATGTGTTGTGTGTTCTATGCAAGTGCATCTAAACATCTGTATCAGATGCATTCTCACAGCAAGACATACATGTATTTAAACCAAACCTTCATAGTACAGCTGCCATAGAAGCCAGAATTCCATGTCCATTTACTGTATTCACTGCACTATTTGCACACTGTAGTGACACAGTATTCCGAATGGGATTCTCATATTTGTTGCTTTTCAAACAAAAGCATATGTGAGCTTAACAGATGTTGGTGAAAGTGTACCATGGTGCACATCTGGATGCCAAAATGGCTGCTGGCATAGTAGAGTCTTGTGAATCTAACAGGTAGGCAGTAGCATGATCTGCAGTGCATCAGGAAACATCCAGTGTACAGTATTTCTGCAGTGATAAAAACAGCTGCATCTGCAGCACTGCTGATGATATGCACTGCTGGTATCAATGTATATGTGATTCTGTAAAACAGCACTTATCACTAGTGATCATATTAGTGATAAGGAAACTAAGACAATTAGTGCATCCTGATCCAATGCAAAAGAGCCAAGAGGAAAATACAGGACATCAACCAAAGCCTTATATTCCTTTTCAGATTTGAAAAAAAAATCTAAGGTTTGACTCAGTTCGGTCAGTTGCTAATTTAAGACTGAAATATAAGACAAAGGAAATCTTACTTGGTTAAAGCAATATGCCTCTGAATGCCCACTGGAACTTTTGATTTGAAGAAGGTCTGAGACTGAGTCAATGGCTTAATCCTGGTTTGATTTTAAATTCATGCTGTCATATTCACAATATGATAAGGGAATATTCCTCCAAATGTCATGCTGTCTTCTGCATGATAGATGATGCCTACATATGAGATTACTGCGTTCTAATAAACATGGCTTTTGTCAGAGTGATCTTTTCTTCATGGGTGGGGATAGCTCATTTTGATCCTGTTTATTTTGTGCCAGTTTTTATGGACTGGAAAGTATAAGAATTCAGTGTAAATACATTCACAAAATTATTTTTTCCACTGCTATAGTGGGTTTTAAATCTGACAAATAAATACTAACTTGTGACTGCTACTGCAGAAACATTTCTTATGGAAACTGTTGCAAAATGATGTTTCTATAGAACAGTTGAGCATGTCAGCAGTGAATAGATAGCCTGTAGTCAGAAGCTTCTGATGCAAGCCCTGACAGTGCTCCTTGTTTAGCTAGAGACAAAAAGAGTAGGAATGCACAGTGCCTAGAGACTTCAGAAACATAAGAAGACTGGTGTAGTCGGAGGGGAGATAGGTGGGATTCTGACACACCTGGATAACAGTGTGGTGGCAAACTAGTTATCCAGTTATTAGAGACGGTAAAACATTCAAGAGGCAGTCTGAGATAACAGATGCAGCAATGCAAAATGTACAGGCAGCACAATATAAACAGTGAAAAGTGCAGAAATGTGGCAGGTTGATGTGTCATAGGATTATGAGTGTATGTCTCACTGTTGCACACAGGAATGGCCACAGTGCTATTAACTGTTGGCAACGGCAGCTGGATGCTTATTTTTCACACAACGTGCTACTAAGTAGTGCGGTGACTGTAGGCTTCAGTGGTGCATGGCATATTACAGTCTGGCTGTGAAGGCAGAACATTGACTGTTGTGACTTCAATGAATAGCAGCTTCAGGCAGTAAATCACCCACTGAGGTAATTCACAGACCTGCCAAAAGGTCATTGTGCATTTCAGAAGAAATGTGGTAGTATGATTGAGAAGAAGAAGCTATAGTAGAAGAATAAGCTATAGTGGATGCTGTAAACTTGACAGAAACTAATTGGGGTGTTCCCATGTCCTTAACAGCAGATGCTGGGTCATATGAGATGCTTTCTAAGGCTGTCTGGAGGTGTGGCTGCTTAAACAGTACACGGATAATTGTGATACCTGAAGGAATGCTTCCTAGCTTATAGGTGACTGGTACTATGGAAATACAGTGTAAGAGGGGCATCAGGGTGCTTGTACCTATGACTTCATACAGTTTGTTTTTGTTAGAAGCCAATAACCTGGATATGGGAATTTTAGAAGGGGACATTTCTAAATGCTGTGAAATATTACATAGCCTTGGTGGGGGAAAAGGGAATTGCTAAAAAGGCATATTCTTAAGTGCCTCATTGAAGCAGAAGAAAGGCTACCGTAATGATGACCTTCATATCATTACTAAAGTTGTTGACAACATTTCTGAAGATTATCAGGGCAAAAAAAAAAAAGACTTTTTATAAGTATAAACAAAGATGAAAGGTAAGACTGGCTATTGCATTATCGTGAAAACAGTTTGAAGTAGATAGATAAAATTGTTAAAAAATAGCATGCGTGAAATAAATACATTGATATGGAATAAGGAAGAAAGGAAGTGCTGTTGTACTGAATGGCCAAAAGACAGACTTACATAAACTAAGTCCAAGATGACCATTTCTTGGCATACTCCCCTTTTCTCTGATGTATGGCAATCTCAGAGTTAGTATATATTATTCTGGGGGTGGGAGGGCCTTGGCCTCCATGGTGGTGGGTGTAGGGGGCATTTTGAGTGCCGACTTTTCAATAGGGAGCCAGAGCAACTCTATGGTTATGTTGTGTATCTCTCTTTCTAAATATGTATATATATATATATATATATATATATATATATATATATATATATATATATATAAATGTTTACCATGGTAGTCAGGATAATGGAAATGTGGTATAATGGATAAGAACAGGATCAAGGGCACTGTCCTTAACAGTTTGTTCAGTTCATATTTTAGACAAAAGTAGGAAGGTGGGCCTTTTCTAAAACTACCTGTGAAGTAGCAATAAATAGACTGGAAGTGTAAAGATCTAAAAAGCACTGGCGTCCCTAAAAGTAGATAGGCTCTCTGCGGCCCTGTGGTTGCCTCCAGGACTGCAAAGTGGTCTAGCATCCCCTAAATAAACTAGAGAGTAAACTTATTAGTAACTTATTTGAAAAATCAGTTTGCTTCAAAAGGATGATACACTGATGGATGCAGTTGTTTTATGGTAGGAGAAAAAAAAAACATAGTGTAATGCATATCTGCAGTCTCGCCTTTGTTGTTGAAAGCAACTAAGTATAGTCATCAGTATCTTCCGTTTTTTGATACACAATGAGTTGAGTTGTGGAAGCAACATGGAGCTGTGGCTGAGAAGTCTTTCAAAGAACATTATTTTTTGTATGTGGTGAGAAGAGTGGAACAGGGTCACACTGTACATGAATATTGCTTCATCTTCTTGAAGGATTGTGACTCTGTAGTTCACAGGTAGATCTGTAAGCAGCTGACATTTTACCAAAATGGTTCAACAATCAGATAAAGAGAATTTGCAGAAGAAAAAGCCTGAAAGTACAAGGTCAGCATGGATGGAAAAGCATCAATGTGGGACTATAGAAAAAGAGAGGTTCTGTAGGATGACTGAAAGACCATAGGACAACTGAAGTACCACTGAGCAAGTAATGCACAGGCTGCTGACTAGGGTACCACAGGGTGGATGAGTCGGTAGGTGAGATACTGAGGTACTATGGAGCAAATGAGGCACCAGTGGGTGAGCAAGGCTTCACAGGAAGTAACGAACCTCAGGCTGAGTGAATTACCATATCATATGACACACAGTAGGGTGTGTGAAATACTTACTATTCAATGGAGGAGGTCTTTCACTGTGAGTGAGTGTCTACAGGGTGATTAAGGTAATGCATACTGAATGACATAGTACAGAGTAGCTTGGAATCGGGACATATGAGGTACCACAGGGTATGTGAGGTGATATTGTGGCAGCAGATACAAGGGGGAACAACACCATGTGGTGGATGTAATTATTGTCAATACATAGATAGCAATAATAGATTTGTACATCCTGTCACTAAACAGCAGTTTGAGTTTAGGGTTAGAGATAATTGCTCTACAGTTAACATGATTTATTTAGCCTGTTGTCAAGCATGCACTTGTTTCTACATAGTCAAAACTATTAGGATATTAAAGGACATGGTTAGAGAACATCTATTAGCTATCAGGAACAGGGACTCCAGAAATGCTCTGGCTAAACATGTCCAAGAAGAGGGTGACATGCATAAGTTTAAATTTAGGGTATTAGAGAGTATAGATCACAGGTTACGCCTAGGGGACTTTAATAATTTGGTAGAACAAAGTGAGACTAGATGGATAGTGAAGTCTCAGGCAGATGCACATCCAGGGATAAATGGTTATGTACCTTTAAAACCCATTTTAAAGGCTCAAGGCTTATTTAAATAGGATTTGATGTCATTGATCATGTATTTTATTTGAGTATATATGCAGTGAAGTTTTTAAAAAAATTTGTATTGGTCTGAAGAAGTGCTCATTGGAGCATGAAAGCGCCAACGTTTTATTAAAGTTCTTTTACCATCAGAGACTGCAGTGGCTGTGTTCTGTGGATTATACATATTTCTTGGATTTTGTTCTACAACTCATGTTACATAGCACAGGGTGTGTAGAGTAAAGCAGTACCATAATATGAGTAAGGTACCATACAGCATATGAGATGGCACAGACTGAATGACCTAATACAGCATATGTAAAGTACCACAATATATGAGATGTTCTACAACTCATGTTACATTCCACAGGATGAGTAGGGTAACCCAGTACCACAATATGAGTAAGGTAAGATAAAGCATATGAGGTAGTACAGACTGAATGACCTATAACAGCATATATGAATTACCACAAGGTGTGAGATGTGCAACAACTCAAGTGAAGTAGTACAGTGTGAACGAGCTACTGCAGAGTGAGGAAAGTAGAATAAAGCATGTTATACAGCACTTATAGGTTCATAGGTTCATAGGTAGGTACTAGGCTATTGTCCCTAGGGCCTATATAAGCCTAGCCAAATGGTACCCTAGCTTTTGCCACCCAAAAAAACTATTTTCCTGTGCCCCTGTCCAGCAGAGCCACAGAAGTGATCCCCGGGGTGAATTTCCTATCTCTAATCCAATCATCAAGATTTTTCTTGAAGAGTGCTAATGAGGAGCTTTGTTTGATATAGATAGGTAGTTTGTTCCAGAGTATGGGAAGTCTCTGAGACAGGAATCTATCCCTCCAGCATGTTCTGTTTATTGTGGTAACAAGGTTTAGGTTCCTAGCACATGTAGCCTGGAGAGATTGGGATTTCTTTAAGTGGAGCATGTCCAATAGCTCTGGGTTTGACATAGCTTTGTATGCTAGGCAGAGATCGCCTCTGAGTAGGTGATATGTGACAGAGTAAAGCTGGAGTTTTTTGAGATGGTCTGTGTAGGGCATCTGTTTGAGGCCAGTAATCCTCTTTGTGAGGTATTTCTGCAGTCTTTACAGTTGTTGTAGATGTCTTGTGAGGTACATACCAAAAGGGACATTGTACTCTATAATGGGTCTAATGAGTGATGAGTAGAGGGGAACAATGACCTCTTTTTTCCTGGATGAGAAACCTTTTGTGATGAGGTGAGCCACATAGAAGGATTTCCTGACTACTGTGGTGATGTGATTATCAAAGGAGAGACTACTGTCCACCTGTATCCCAAGGTCTCTTATCACACTTTCAGTGTTAAGTAGATTACCGCCTATGTGGTAGTTCATGGGTACAGAGTTTTTACCAAAAGGGATGACAATGCACTTTTTGGCATTGAACTTGAGGCCATGGCTTTAACACTGGGCACCTGTCTCAGTGAGTCCCCTTTTGTAGGATGTCCACATTGTTAGAAGTTTTAATTATGGCTCCTAGTTTGCAGTCATCTGTGAACTTTATTAGCCAGACGTCTTCTGTGTTAGCCTATACTTCAAAAAAGTAGATACCAAACAGGAGGGGACCTAGGACTGAACCCTGTGGTACTCCACTTGTCACTTGTCTGAAGATGGATTTAGCGTCTGCTACTTTCACAGTGTGGGTTTTGTCACTGGGCCAGTTGGCAACCCATCTTGTGACATAGGGATTTATACCTAGTTTAGTGAGTTTATCTATAATTCCAGAGTGGGGGATGGTGTCGAAAGCCTTGGCGAGATCTAAATAGGCTCATTTACAGCTTTGGTGACTGCTTCAAAGAAGTCTATCAGGTTTAGGAGACACAATCTGCCTTTTACAAACCCAAGCTGGGTAAGGTCCAGAGTTTGGAGATTACCAATGTCATAAGATACATAAGATACTACATGGCATGAGATGTATTATAGCTCATGTGAGGTATAACTGCACAACATTCTTCATGAGGTGCCATAGGGAGTGGCACCACAGGACATGAGAAGTATGAAGATTTGAGTGACATGTCATACTTTACTCTATTTTAAATGCATTATTATTATTATTATTATTATTGTTATTATTATTATTATTACTATTATTTTATTGTTTTTATTGTTTCGTTAACAGTATGGTTGAATGTAGGCAGTGGCAAACTCTGAAGGGAGTTGTAAGTTGCAACAATATCAATAAGGAAAGGAGTGATATGTGAAACATAGAGGCGTGGTCTAAACCGCACAGCTGATAGCTCCAAGACAGAATACAATATTAATACCTGAAGGAAAGAGGTAGTTTTCCCCATGAGACTCTTTTATAAGGCTTCACTTAGGCTTATGCAGTAGTTCTGGAGTTCTGAGGCAGGGAAGGCTTGGACTAGGCCGGAAACAATGTAATGCAGCATGGCAGATGAGAAGGAGACCAGACTATGAGCAAAGAGATAGTATAAACATATCTGCAGCTTATGACAGGAAATTAGGAAAAAGTGCCAAGATGAGCACATTTCTCAAAGGGACAAACTTTAACCTCCTGTAATAGTGAAAATAAAGTGACCAGTGGTTTGCTTACACTTCATGTATTAGGTTCATAGGTTCATAGGTTTATACTAGGCTATCTGCCCTAAGGCATTTATAAGCCTAGCCCAAAGTTATGTGGCTTACGCCACCCCTTATGTTAGAAATAATGTGCCCATTAGTTTGTTGTGCCTCTGTCCAGCAGTGACACAGAGATGATTCCCAGGGTAAACCTACGATCTCCCATCCACCGGTCAAGATTTCTCTTGAACAGAGCCAGCGAGGTGCTCTGCCTCACATGGACCGGGATTTTATTCCACAGCATGGGGAGTCTCTGGGTGATAAATCTATCCCTCCAGCACGTCCTATTTATATCCGTGCTAAGGTTTAAGTCACTTGCTCTAGTGGTTCTGGTGGATTTGGATTTTTTGAGGTGGAGCATGTCCATTAATTCCGGGTTGGTCATGGCCTTGTATGTCAGGCACAGGTCACCTCTGAGCAGACAGTATGCAACTGAATAGAGTTGGAGTTTCTTCAGTCTGGCAGTATATGACAGGTTTTGGAGTCCCTTTATCCTTTTGGTGAGGACCTTTTGGGGTCTCTCCAATTGCTGCAGGTGTCGGGTGAGATACATCCCGAATGGGGCATTGTACTCGATCATTGGTCTGATAAGTGAAGAGTACAGGGGAACAATTACCTCACTTGATCTGGATGTGAATCCCTTCATGATCAGATGGGCAATGTAGAAGGTCTTTCGAACCACTTTAGCAACGTGAGTGTCAAACGAGAGGCCACTGTCAACCTGGGTACCCAGGTCCCTGATAACCTCTTCTGTGCTTAGTGGGTTGCCACCTATATGGTAGCTTGGGGTTACCTTGTTTTTCCCAAAGGGTATGACTATACACTTTTTTGCGTTTAACTTCAGGCCATGGCTCTGGCACCAGCTATCAGTTTCCGTGAGACCCCTCTGAAGGATGTCTGTGTCCGATGTACTATCCACTATGGCACCCAGTTTGCAGTCATCCGCAAATTTTGTCAGCCATAGTCCTCCTATGTTTGCCTGTACTTCTGAGAAGTAGATGCCGAACAATAGGGGGCCAAGGACTGAGCCCTGTGGGACACCACTTGTAACCGGCTTGGAGTCTGACATGGCTCCAGCAACTCTAACCCTGTGGGTTCTGTCCTTTAGCCAGTTTGCGACCCATCTTGTGACATATGGGTTTACATTTAAGCTGGTAAGTTTCTCTATGATACCCGAGTGGGGTATTGTGTCGAAAGCTTTTGCAAGGTCAAGGTAGGCTGTATGGACTGCCTTTCCCTCATCAATGGCCTTGGTAACTGTTTCGAAGAAGTTGACCAGGTTCAAAAGGCAAGATCTGCCCTTGACAAAGCCAAACTGGGTTGGGTCCAAGGTCTGCAAGTCCCCTATGTCCTTGTTTATGAGTTCCATTATGATCCTCTCCATAGCTTTGCAGACCAGGCTTGTTAAGCTTATGGGGCGGTAATTACCAGGGTCCGTAGAGGCACCACCTTTGTGGAGTGGGACCACAGTTGCCGTACGCCACTCCTTGGGCACATATCCTGTGGTAAGGCTAAGATTAAACAGCTGCCTTATGTGCGGGTTTAGTTCTTCATTGAGTTCATGTAGCACACAGCCGGGGACACCATCCGGTCCCATTGATGCTGTGTTTTTAGCTTTATAGAGAGCAGCTTTCACCTGCGGATTTGAGATGTCTGGGAGGCTACACTCTGTTGGGATAGTTATCTCTCCTTTTGGGGGGGAGAGGGGGGTGAAGTTTGCGCTGAACCTGTCTGCCAGTATGTTGGCAATGTCTGTGGGCTCAGTGATTATTGTATCATTTTGGACTAATTCTGAGCATATCTGGGAGTTTCCACCCAGGTTTCTGACATAGCTGAAGAAGGCCTTATGATTGTCTTTTGAATCTATGGCAATTTTTTTCTCAAAGTTGGCCTTTGATGATTTTATGAGGGATTGTAGTTTCTTGCTAGTACTGATCAAAGATGCCTTCCCTTTTTGGGATTTTGCTCTATCATGTAATAGCTTTCTCCTCTTATTGTAAAGTTTGTTTATGGCTGGGGTCCACCAGACTGGACGTTTGCCCTTGGTGGAAAGAGTCTTGGTTTTATTTGGGATTGCCTGATCCATGCAGTCCTGAAGGTGTTCATAGAAGGCATTTGTAAGGGCTTCCGCAGTTTGGGTTGTGGTTTCCATTGGCTCGGGGGCCTTGAAGGATACCACACCTGTCTTGAGTAGTGTGAAGTTTGCTTTAGAGAAGTTCTTCACTGTGGTCTTTTTTTTTGGGGTGGGGGCAGGATGTGGATTTCTAGTGAGATTAGTTTATGATCTGATCTCACCAAAGAGGGATATACTTCTGGTGTGGAGCATTTTGTCCCCATGTTTGTGATGATGAGATCTAGTATATTTTCTCCTCTTGTGGGGACGGTGACTAGTTGTTCCATGGCATTTGAATTTATGAACTCCAGGAACTTTTGGGCTAGAAAGTTGGGGCTTGAGTAATGTTCCCAGTCTATATTCGGGTAGTTGAAATCACCCAATATGATGGTGTTTGGTGATACATTTATACCCTCCACTGTCTTCAGGAAGGCTGTGTGTGTTTCCTGAGTTTGAGAGGGTGGCCTGTAGCATGCTACAAATTGTAGAGCAGTTTTGCCTATGGTTAATTGCACCTGGATGGTTTCCGATGCTTTTACACATGAGGTGTCTATACCTTGTGTAAGTCTTACTTTCAAAATATTGGACATAGTAGGCATTAGGGGAGGTTCATTGGTCATGGCTGGCAGTACTGGAGCTGCCTAGAGTTGGAAAAGCTAGTGAATGAAGGAGAACTAAATCTCAGTCACATTAACACACTGGAGTGGAAGACCTTACAGTTAAGTTAGGGAAGCTGGGAATTGTTTTTTGTTTTAGTATGTCTGTGTATTTCTATTTCTGCTTCATTTTTCACTTATTAGCAATGGTAATATATAGAATATTTTGTTGTACCAGAATTTGTCTCAATTGCAATAGAGTCATCAAGCATCCATTCAGAAATATATAAAATACTTTGGTTTTAAAACAGGTATAAATAAATCTGGTGTGATGTGGTGCCCAGAATGACAAGTGTCCTTTATAATAAAGCACAGCATAGACTGGTCATGTGGCAATTATAGCCGGGGTTGACCTCTATAATGCAGCTTGGTGATGTGGTGCTAAGAATCACAAATTCCATTTATAATGCAGCATTTTAGTAACCTGAAGAAATGCAATGCCCAGAGTGACAGGTACACTTTATAAAGCAGTGTTGTAGTAGCCTGGAGTGATTTAGTACCCAGAGTCATCGTCGGTGCCTTTTTAATACAGCATGTTAATAGCCTGGTTATGTTTTACCCAAAGTTACAGCAGCACACTGTGTAATGCAGTGCCTAGAGTCACAGGTGCCCTCTATAACTTAGCATGGTAGCAGCCTGGCATGGTGCATCATTCATAATTATAGGTACTTTTAATACAGCATGGTAGTAGCTGGGTGTGGAGCAGCACCCATAATTCTCAATGCTTTTAATACAGCATGGTAGTATCCTGGTTTGGTGTAGCACCCATAATGATTGGTGGCTTTAATACAACATGGTAGCAGCTTTGTGTGCTGCAGTGCTCAGAGTCATAGGTGTCATTAAACTACAGCATTATAGTAGTTTGGTGTGGTGGCCAGAATTATATGTGCCTTTAATAGCAACATGGCGATAGCCTGGTGTAGTGCAGCACCCATAATTACAGGTCCACTTAATACATTATAGTAACCTGGTGTGGTGCAGTGACCAAAGTCATAGGTGCTATTATAATACAGCATGGTACTAGTCTGGCATGGTGCATCACCTATAATTATGGTGTTTTAATATAGCATTGTCATAGCCTGGTGTGATGCCCATAATTATAGTTGCCTTTAATACATACAGCATGGTACTAGCCTGGTGTGGTGCAGCACCCAGAATTATAGGTGCCTTTAATAACAGCATGGTAGTAACCTAGCATGCTGCAGCACCCATAATTATAGGTGCTTTTAATACAGCATGGTCATAGCCTGGTGTGGTGTCATAATTATAAGTGCTTTTAATACATACAGCATGGTAGTAGCCTGGTGTGGTTCACTGCCCAAAGTCATAGGTGCCATTATAATACAGCATGCTAGTAATCTGGTGTGGTGCAGGGCCCAAAGTCATAGGTGCCATTATAGTACAACATGGTAGTAGCCTGGGATGGTGGAGCACCCATAACTATACAGCATGGTAGTATTCTGGTGTGATGCCCAGTAGTATTCTGATGTGATGCCCAGAAGTATAGATGCCTTTAGTAACAGCATGGTAGTAGCCTGGTATGGTGTCCAGAATTATAGGTGCCATTAAATAACAGCACGGTAGTACCCTGGAAGTAATGTTGCCTTTAATAACAGCATGTTAATAGCATGCTGTGGTGCTCAGGCTTATAGGTGCCTTTAATATCGGGATGGTAGTAGCCTAGTGTGGTGCAGCACCCACAATTTTAGGTGCCTTTAATACAATATGTGGTAGTCTGGTGTGGTGCAGTGCCCAAAGTCATAGGTGCCATTATAATATATCATGGTAGTAACCTGGCATGGTGCAGCACCCATAATTATAGACAGTTTTAATACAACATGGTAGTAGCTTGGTGTGGTGCCCAGAATTCTAGTTGCCTTTAATAACAGCATGGTCGTAGCCTGGTGTGATGCCCAGAATTAAAGATGCCTTTAATAACAGCATGGTAGCAGCCAGGTGTGGTGCAGTGCCAAAGTCATAAGTGCCACTATAATACAGTATGATAGTAGCCTGGCATGGTCCAGCACCCATAATTATAGGTACCTTTAATACAGTAAGATATAGCCTGGTGTGGTGTAGCACCCATAATTATAGTTGCCTTTAATACAGTATAGTAGAAGCCTGGTGTGGTGCCCAGAATTACAGGTGCCTTTAATAACATAATGTTAGTAACCTGGTATGGTGCCAAGAGTTATAGGTGCCATTAAAATACAGCATGAAAGTAGCCTGGTGTGGTGCAGCACACATAATTGTAGGTGCCTTTTTAAAACAACATGGTAGTAGCCCAGTGTGGGGCCCAGAATTATAGGTGCATTTAATAACAGTATGATGGTAGCCTGGCATGATGCCCAGAATTATAGGTGACATTAAAATATAGCATGATAGTAACCTGATGGGGTGCCCAGAATTAAAGGTGCCTTTAATAGCAGCATGATAGTAGTCTGGTATGATGCCCAGAATTATAGGTGCCATTGAAATACAGCATTATAGTGGTCTGGTGGGGTGCCCAGAATTATAGGTGTCTTTAATAACAGCATGATAGTAGCCTGGTATGGTTCCAAGAATTATAGGTGGCTTTAATAACAGCATGATAGTAGCCTGGTATGGTGACCAGAATTATAGGTGGCATTGAAATACAACATTATAGTGGCCTGGTGAGGTGCCCAGAACTACAGGTGCCTTTAATAACAGCATGATAGTAGCCTAGTATGTTGCCTAGAATTATAGGTGCCTTTAATAACAGCATGGCCGTAGCCTGGCATGCTGCAGCACCCGTAATTATAGGTGCTTTTAATATAACATGGTCATAGCCTGGTGTGGTGCCCAAAATTATAGGTGACTTTAATACATACAGCATGGTAGTAGCCTGGTTTGGTGCAGCACCCATAATTATAGGCACCTTTAATACAGTGTGGCATTGCCTTATGTGGTGTAATGTCCAGAGTCATTGGTACTCTTTATAACATAGCACTGTAATAACCTGGTGTGATGCGGTGTCCAAATCATGAGTACCCACTATGTACCAGTAGCCAGGTATGGTGCAGTGGCCAGAGACACAGTGCCCTCTATATTGCAGCTGAGGAATGCTATGTTGCTTTGTAAGTATTGGGTACCTCTGGTAACAAGCCCACCCAATAAAACCAGGCAGACCTGACTTTTCATGGCTCTTAGTTCCTTCAGACCTAAGTAACAGAAATCTGGCACAATGTAGTGTAGTAACTGCTGGCTGAGTATAATATTTCCTGCTTTTCCACTGCCTAAACAAATAAGATACTAGTTCTTGCACTTTGTCACCCAGGTAATCCTCATCACATCTTGTTTAATTTTTAAATTTATGACATCATTTCATTCATAGTCCTTTGCTTATCTCCTTTGCTACACACATACCCATACCTGGATTCACAGAGCAGTATCAAACATTTCGATTTTCTGAGTGCCCACTGCCCCTTTGCAGCAGGATGGGCTACTGAATATACTGGTCAGCTTAGGAAGTCTGTGAAGTTGTTTGTACTACAGAGTTTAGCTGTTTCTGTAATACAGACAAAAATAAAATCAGTCACTTGGTTTGGCCTGAAAGCTTTATATAATATAACATAACCTGCATTTGGGCTTTAGCATCATATGTAAAAGCAAAATAGAAAAACAAGGGAAACAAAACAAAATGTAGTGAAAGAACAGTAAAACAGTAAATGCCATTCCCTATAAATGCCATTCCCTACATCTCTCTCTCTCTCTCTCCGTCTCACTACCTACCTACCTATGTGCAATTCTTGGTCAGAAATAAAAATAGCAACAGCTTTACAACACTGTATCAATGGAGCTTCTAACAGTGAGAAACTGCTCACAGAGTGAGGCAAGACGGACTTCCTTTCCTTCTAGAGAACACAAGATTTCAGTATTTGCAACAGTAGAAAGAAGATTCCGAGAATTCTCGCCTTTGTTATTGTTAATTATTAATGAGAAGCATTTATCTCTGAAGTGGTTATTGTTATTGTGAGTACTGGAGAAAATGAGGGCATGAAACAAGAGATTGCAGGTGTTTGCATTCCTCAAAGGTTGTTAGCATATATGTATGTATTTATTTACGGTCACATCATCAAATCAGTGGCTTGTTTTTTGCATGAGCTTGTTAACCCTTCGCTTGATACATGCTGTTGTGCTAGAAGCAGACAGAGGAGAGATAACTGTAGAGCTCAGGAAAAGTGTTGACACGCTAATATGCATTGAATCTAGTTTTACATAAAAATCAGATGAAGAAGATACCAAAAGAGACAGCTTGTCCTTGCAGTAACAGTCCCCGACACGTATTTTAAGTTTATTTTAGTTTATTTTTAGGTAGATTTGCACTTGGTTACACAGACACAAACAGAGACACACACACACACACACACACACACACACACACACACACACACACACACACACACACACACACAAAATACCCGCTATCTGCTCACAAATACTGCAGTCCAAGCCTGTGCCTACAGGGGTCAATGTGTAGCAATAGAGGAGCACTTACTGTGAGACGCAGCAATTGCAGTCAAAGCCTCCACTATCAGGTGTCACCACTTACAATGGTTGTAGGTGTAGGGGCACTAACCTTGGGGAGAGATCACAGCTACTGTAGTCCCGGCATATCCAAGCATAGCTCACTGCATGTAGTGTGCAGAAGCAGTAACTATAGGGGCTCGTAGTGCAGCCCCAGCCTCTCTTAACAAGAGTCATTGTGGATAATGGTATAAGAGCACTAAATGTGGAGGGAAATCACAGCTAGTGCAGTCCAAGCCTCCCCCAGCAGATGTCACTATTGTTAATGCTCTAGGTATAGGAACACTGGCAGTGGAGAAGAGCACACCATATCCACACAGCAGTTACAGTATGTGATAGTGTAACAGCAGCACATGTGAAGAAGCTTACAGTATAGTCCCAGCATCTCTTACTAGGGGTTGCCATAGGTAATGCTATCAGAACACTAAATGTAGGGTAAGTCACGGCTACTGCAGTCTCAGTATCTCCAAACTGAAGTCAATTTAGATAATGTTGTAGGAGCAGTGAGGATGAGGAGAGGGTTAAACTTTGGAGCATGTGGGTACTGCATGCAGTACTTACCTCTTGCTGTACAAATACTTCAGGTAATGATATAGGAGCACTGACTGTAGAGAGCTTATAACCACTGCAGCCCCAGCAGAACTGAAATTAGGTAACTGTACAGAAGTATAGATTGTGTAATTAAAGCCACAGATACTGCAGCTTCAGTTTCTGTAAGCAGGGGTGAATGTACGTAATGGTATAGAAGCACTAATAGTAAGGATGGGTAGAGTTTGGAGTTACAGTTCCTGCTGTACTTCGATCTTTCCATACAGAAGTTATCTAGGTAATGATGGAGGACCACTGTGCTGTGTGAATGTGTGTGTGTGTGTGTGTGTGTGTGTGTGTGTGTGTGTGTGTGTGTGTGTGTGTGTGTGTGTGTGTGTGTTTGTATGTGTAGCTCCAGTTTCTTCCAGCAGTGGTCACCATATTTTATTTATTTATTTTTTTATTTTATTTTTCTTTTATTTATCCTATGTTAGAGAATGGGCAAACTGAATATCAGCACCCTGACTGGAGAACAAACGTTCTCCAGCAAGGTATTAATGAACAAGTAATGCCTGCTGAAAAAGAAGTCCGCCACTTCACAGCAGCATATCAAGCTGCAGTGAAGCTTGGACAAAAAAATACTAATGGCCGCCATCATTTTACATCGCTAAGCAGTGCTTTTGCTGCTTAGCAATGTCAGAAAAAAAACAGAAAAAAAGTGTGTGTGTATGTGTGTGTGTGTGTGTGTGTGTGTGTGTGTGTGTGTGTGTGTGTGTGTGTGTGTGTTTATGTTTATGTCTGTGAGTGAGTGAATGTGTGTATAAAAGCAGAGGAGACTGTGTGTGTGTGTGTGTGTGTGTGTGTGTGTGTGTGTGTGTGTGTGTGTGTGTGTGTGTGTGTGTGTGTCTGTATGAGAGAGAGATCTTGTGTAATTGAATGCGTGTATGAAAGCAGAGGACACTGTGTGAAAGATCTACAGAGTGAGAGCGATTTTGTGTGTGAATGCATATATGAAAGCAGACAAGACTGTGTGTGTGAGAAATCTACAGTGAGAGCGATCTTGTGTGAGTGAATGTGTGTATGAATGCAGAGGAGAGTGTGTGTAAGATTGAGAGAGAGAGAGAGAGCAGTCTTGTGTGTGTCCAAATTTTTGTAGAATGTACAAATTTTTGCCTCATTTTTTTTGTCCGTTCCTCATAAAATGTGTGGTTTTCTGAAGTTTTGTGGCAAATCAGTAAGGAGTGACCACTAAATAATGACATGCATTTGAGTTTCAGGTTTTATATCTTTCAAAAAATGCATTGTAATACAAGGATTTTTATTCTAGCAACTGTCTAAGTTTATAAGAGCAATATGTAAAATGTGTCCCTGTTTTTGGGGCTTTGTCCCCCCCCATTATTTTTGGTTTTGTCCAGATTTTTTGCACTAAGAGTTTGACAATTATGCTTGTGTGAGCGAATGCAAGTATGAGACCAGAGTAGACTCTGTGTGTGTGTGTGTGTGTGTGTGTGTGTGTGTGTGTGTGTGTGTGTGTGTGTGTGTGTGTGTGTGTGTGTGTATATATATATATATATATATATATATATATATATGTGTGTGTGTGTGTGTGTGTGTGTGTGTGAAAACAGAAGAGACTGTGTTTGAGAAGGAGAGAGAGAAAGACAATGGGCTGTTTGTAAAATTGTTGTGTTTTACTTATTTATTTGTTAGGAACTATATCATTTTTTTATATATTTTTGATGTAAAGTGCTTCCTCCAACACCATTAACATATACTACAGAAAGTTTAAAACATTAGGCAGAGGAACTATTTTGCATCAAAAATATATTAAAAAAATACAGTACTTAAAAAAATAAGTAAATTGCAACAATTTTACAGAAATCCCATTCTCTAAGAACAATAATGGCCTCCAGGGTGTGTGCTAATGTGTAATTAACGCCCTTCCAGGGGTGTGGATGCCCTCTACCTGCAGCGTCAGGCCTCATAACACCCCTGGATGAGCATTAAGTAAGCAATGATGCCCGACACGGTGTGTGTTAATTTGTAATTAATGCCTACCCATGGATGTTATGAGCCCTGAAGCTGCAGGCGGAGGGCCTCTGCACCCTGGAAAAGGCATTAATTACACATACCCTGTAGGGCATTATTGCACTTAAAAAATGTAATCTCTGTAAATTAGTTGTGTTTTACTTTTTTTTTTAGTACTATATTATTTTTTTTATATATTTTTGATGTAAAATAGGTCCTCCACCTAATGTTTCAAACTTTCTGTAGTATATGTTAATGGTGCCGGAGGAAGCATTTTACATCAAAAATAAATAATATAGTACTTAAAATAATAAATAAGTAAGTAAAACAACAATTTTACAGAGAGCCCATTCTTTCTCTCTGTCATACACAGTCTCTTCTTCTTTCACACACATACATATACACACACAGTCTCCTCTGGTTTCATGCTTGCATTCACTCAAACAAGCATAACTCTCAACCTCTTAGAAAAAAAATCTGGACAAAGCCAAAAATAGTGGGGGGACAAAGCCCCAAAAATAGGGACACATTTTAAATATTGCTCTTACAAACTTAGAAAGTTGCTAGAATAAAAGGTCTTGTAGTACAATGCATTTTTTGAAAGTCATAAAGCCTGAAACTCAAATGCCTGTCATTATTTAGTTTATTCACACCTGATTTGCTACAAAACTTCAGAAAACCACAAATTTTATGTGGGAACAGACAAAAAAATATGAGGTAAAAATCTGGACATTCTTAGAAAATTTTGTGAGTTGAGAGCTACGCACAGAAGACCACTCTATCTCATACACACAGCCTACTTTCATACATGCATTCACTCACAGAAGATTACTCTCATTCTGTAGATCTTTCACACACATAGTCTCGTCTTCTTTCATACATGCATTCACTCACACGAGATCACTCTCACTCTCCCTCAATCTCTCTCACAAACACAGTTTTGTCTGACTTCATACAGGCATTCCCTCACACAAGATTCTTCCTCTCTCTAGCTCAAGCAGATGGTGCATCAGTTTAATGTCTCATCTGAAGGACAACACATTCAGAAATGCAGCACCTTCTTTATGCTGCAAGGGAGTGTCAGCAATCAGTCTACCATGTGTGGGAATAAAACCCACAGCCTTCTGCACCAAAGGCGAGTGTGCTACTTGTTGTACCACTGACACTACTGTACATAATGGTGCAGAAACATTGTGCAGACCAAGTGTACATAGTTATTACAGTAGTATGTGCCTACTTGAGTTCAACTCTAATAGCCCCCACCGCCCCTCCTTTATAGCAGCACCAGGAGTTAATGTATCAACTTGAAGATAAGCTTATCGTTTGGCTTTGTAAGTGCTGTGCACGTGATGGATGATGCCTTCATGTGATAATGATTACACTCATCCTAAATCTGGACTAATACGCTGGGGGAGACTAATTGCTCTAATATGTTATAAAACAGTCTCCAATCCATAAATAAAAATACATTCAAACAATTTTTTAGAGGATATTACAAACTGATATTAAGTTTAAAACTGTTAAAATAATCTAATAAGTCTGTTTTGTGTTATTGTTTCTTTAGAATCTGTGCAGAAATCTTACATATATCAGGACACTGTGAGATTTATTTTATATTTCTGTTTAGGATGATGACTGCATTTTGTTATTTTCTGGAAACTAGGCATTAACAACCACCCAAGAACTTCCCTTCTGTCTGGATAAGAATCACTTATCTCACTGCTGTGTTTTTTTTTTTTTGACTGTTTCCATTGCTATGCTTGTATATAATCTCTCTCTCTCTGCATTTTTGATGTATCACTGTTTTTATCTTTGCTTTTGTAACTGCTGTCTTGGGGTCTGATATATAAGTAGACTTTGCCAAACTGTATCCACCAAGATAACAAGGTATTGTAAGTGAATAAATAAACCTTTTTCACACTTGCAGGAGCATTATAGTTATCTTGAGAAGCTAATAATTTGGCACCCACTATTCTTCCAAGCAAGAGCGTTGTTATTCTTCTTCAGATTCTCAGCAGGTTCATATGATTCACATACTGTGACAGCTGCATTTAGCTTTATCCTTGCTTTACCTGTATTTATCAATGTTTTATTAACATTAGGGCTCTGTTTCCTTAAGATCATAGAATCATAAAAGGTTACTAGGCTAATGGCCCTGGGGCCCTTACAAGCTTAGCCAAGAGTTTGTCCCCAAAAAGAAACCTCAGTCAGCATCTGTCACCCTTGTCAATGAGGGACACAGGTGGAACCCCTGGAACAAATCTGTGGTTTCCCATCTACCCATCAAGGTTGCGCTTGTGAGGTGCTCTGTTTGACATGTATGGGAAGTCTATTCCAGAGACGGGGCAGCTTCTGGGAGATAAATCTGTTTCTCCAGCAGGTTTTGATGATGTTGCATATTAGATTCAGGCCTTTCGAGTGGGTAATGTGTGAGGAGTTAAACTTATGGATATGGAACATCTCTAGTAAGGCAGGGTCCAAGATTGCCTTATAGGTGAGACACAGTTCACCCCTGAACAATCTGTACGATACCGAATAGAGTGATAGTGATTCGAGACTGTCCACAAAGGACAGGTGTTGGAAGCCATGGATTCTCTTTGTGAGGTATTTCAGTGGCCTTTCCAGTTGGTGCAGATGTTTGGCGAGGTACATACAAAACGGGGCATTATACTCAATTATTGTCATAATGAGGGAGGAGTATAGAGAGGTAATAACCTCCTTTTTTCTGGATTCAATCCCTTTACTTATGAGATGAACCAAGTAAAAGGCATTTCTGACCACTGCCGCTACATGATGGTCAACTGTGTGGATGTTATCAACCTGAGTGCCCAGGTCTCTCACCACAGGTTGTGTGCTTAGGGGGTTGCCGTTGAAGTGCTAATCAGTAGGGACCATGTTTTTGCAGAATGGTATGATGATACATTTTTTTGCATTTAGCTTGAGGCCATGACTTTGGGACCAGTCATTAGTTGCTGTGAGACCCTCTTGCAGTATGTTAACATCATTTGGGGAGTCAATGACAGCACCAAACTTGCAGTCATCCACAAACCTGGTCAGCCACAGGCCTTTTGTCTTTGCCTGGACCTCTAAGAAGTAGATGCCAAACAGTAGGGGTCCCAGGACAGATCCCGGTGGAACACCACTAGTGACAGCTCTGCTATCAGAGGTGGATGTGCCTATTTTGACTTTGAGAGTCCTGTCAGTGAGCCAGCTGGCCAGCCACCTGATGAGATAGGGATTTACTCCAAGTTGTGTTAGCTTTTTGATGATGCCTGAGTGGGAGATTGTATCAAAGACCTTGGCTAGGTCAAGGTAAGCTGTATGTACTGACTTTTCCTCATCCAGGGCCTTGGTTACAGTCTCAAAGAAGTCAACCAGGTTCAACAGGCAAGATCTGCCCTTGATAAATCTGAACTGGGTGGAACCAAGTGCTTGGGGATTGCCTATGTCCTTGTTTATGAGATCCACAATAATACATTCCATGGCTTTACAGATCAGACTTGTTAAGCTAATGGGGCAATAGTTTCCATGGTCAGTAGTGGCACCACCTTTGTGCAAGGGGATGACAGTGGTAGTTCTCTACTCTGTTGGAATGAAGCCTGTACTTAGGCAGAGGTTGAATAGGGTGTGCAATGGCAAAGCCACTTCTTGCAGGAGATGGTGCAGAATACAGCCTGGCATACTATCAGGTCCCATGGAAACTGTGTTTTTTGCCTTGGATAGGGCCTTTAGCACTTGATCTACAGAGATGTGAAGTGTGGGACAAGTATTGGGGATGTCAAAAGGGCCTTTGGGGGGGGTGAAGTTTCTGCTGAACCTATCTGCTAGCAGGCTGGCTATGTCAACAGGATCAGTGTAACTGATACTGTTAAGTGCTAATTTGGAACAAACCTGGGCTTTGCCATGGAGGTTCCTAATGTAACTGAAGAAGGCCTTGTGGTTTCCCTTTGTTTCAGAGGCTAATTTCAATTTACAGTTGGATTTGGAGGCTTTCACTAGTGATCTAATTTTCTTGTTAAGGATAAGGAGGGAGTTTTTTCCAGTTTGGAATATGTTCCTTTTTACCCTTGGGCAACAGTTTCTTCCTTTTGTTGTAAAACCTGTTGATAGAGAATGTCCACCAAACAGGTTTGTGTTTCCTTGAGGAGCGGGTTTTAGTTCTATTGGGTATGGCTGAGTCCATGCAGTTGTACACGTGCTTGTATATTGCAATGGCGTACTGTTCAGCATAGTTGCCTGCATCCTCTGAATGGGGCAGTGGTGTGAAGCTACAGATAACCTCCCTTAAGATGTTGCAGCCAGCTTTTGAGAAGTTTTTAGCTTGATTTAAGTTGGGTGGGGTTGGGTGGGATAGAAACTTCGAATGAGATAATCCAATGATCTGATCTTACCAGGGAAGAACATACTATGGGAGTGGTGCAGCAGTCACCCATGTTGGTGAGAACAAAGTCCATTATGTTATCTCCCCTGGTGGGGGATGATACAAGCTGATCTAGAGCATTAGAATTGATAAAGTCAAGGAATCGTTGAGTGAGGGCATTAGTGCAGGAATAGTTCACACAGTCTATGATGGAGTAGTTGAAGTCACCAAGGATCAGGGTATTAGGGGGTACCTTAATGGAGTCAAGTAGATCCAGGTAAGAAGAATGGGTATCCTGAGTCATGGAAGGGGTTCTATAGCTGGCTATAACTTGGATGGGTGTCTTGCCAACTGTCAGTTGCACCTGGAGTAGTTCCAGTGCATCATGCTGGCAAACTAGTCTGGAGGTGTGCCTGACCTTAATGAAGATAGAGACTTCACCACCCTTAGTCTTCCTGGCCTCATTTTAGGGTTATAATGTGTGGAATGAGGTATAGCCTGGAAAGGCAGGGTGCTCTCCGCAGCCCTGAACCAGGTTTCTGTGACAGCACAGACAATGGCATCTTCCAGTGCAAGGAGAGCCTCCAGTGAGTGCGTTTTTAGGTTAAGACTTCTAGAGTTAGGAAGCATGACCTTCAATTTGCTTTTTGACAGATCTTTAATGTTGGAAGATTTGTCTTTGGGACATTTCCTAAAAAAGGCACACTGGGGGAGGCGAGAGCCTTGGCCAGGATCCGGAAACCTAAGTAAATAAATGAATGAAGTAAGTCTGTGCAAATATTCCTTATCACTAACTACAGGGGTATGCTATAGTGTATAAATACAAATCATATTATCCTTTTCTTTCTTTTTTGTCATTTGCAAAGATTTTAAAGGCCAGGTTTGTCATTTGTAACACTAGCACTACAAGAACTATGTGTCTTACTTACCCTTAATCTTTACCTTAGCTCACATTGAGGCTGGCAGGAACTGAGATATTTGTAAATGAAAACCATAACTTGCACTTGGCTGTCCTGTGAGTAGGTTCATTTGGACAGTCAGTATGGCTGGTAGATACACTTTGAAGTTCTTTAAAAGCTTTGATATGAGCATTTTGTGTTTTAGTCTTTTAGCCAGTTTTGTGCTGCTCATATAATATTGATACAAGTGCAGAGGAAATATTCACATATATAAAAAACAAAGTAAAGTGTACAGACCTAAATGGTAACAAGGAAGCAACTAAGAAAAATCTGTAATACACTACCTACCTGCTTGAAAGCCTAGATTGGTGCCAGATCCACTGCCTTTGTTTGAAGATGAACAGACATTGTTAACATTTTCTATGAATCAAAGAAACTTTAGAATTTAGAACAAGCTTCCTACTTAGTGAATGCCATAAGCATAAGAACCTGCCCCACAAGGAAATGAAAGGTAACAGTAATAGTAGTTGGGTTAGGGTGTCATGTTAGAGCAATGACTAGTGCTGCTGTGCCTTAATTTAAGGGCCCAGAGTTCAACCCTAGCTTCTGGATGCAGTTGAGATAGTATCTATGTATTGTTTCCTACCTATAATATTCTACTTTGGTTGAGTGGCTTGTGTTAAGAACTGTCCCTAGGTTTGTACTATGGAGCTTTTCTCCACAAGCCGCCCCAAAGTCCTTAGCTCATTTAGATCTTCGTTAACAAAATGAACCAAACAATTGAAAAAAAAATTTACAGCCAGGTTCCAAAAATTTCATTATACAGTGATGAGCAGAAATGTTAAGTCATTTAGACACAGTAATACTGTTACCAATCATTACTCAACATTTTTCTCTTGCAGAGCAGCTTCCAGGAACTGGATAATTACCTCTGTTTGTACATGAGTCAGTTGAGTATTACCACTTAAAATTAGAACAACGTCTCACAAGTGTCTTCTAACAGTTTTATTTTTAATACAACTATTGAAACGCTCAACTTGTAATATTCCAGGAAATGTAACACGTTTACTTTGAAAGTGAATGCAACTTATATTAAACTCTTTCTATCTAACCCACTTCCTCCCACACATGTGCATACAACTCCCCCTCACACATTTTTACTCACAGCATTGATAAATAATAGCATGCATTATCTGCTGTGTCTGGGTGCCTTTTCAGTAACCAGTGAAGCTTATCTAAGTTAACCTATCTACTTAGGATTGTCAGAAGGCACCAGAGATTAAGTTTAAAATCAACTAGCACTCAGGTGGTAGCTGTGGTACTCAAACCCTGATCTTCTGGCTGTACTACATATACTCCCAATTCATTAACATGAACTCATATCATGGTGTCAGTCACGGCCTCCAGTGTGCCTGGCAGAGGACCTACTTCAGTGATTATCTATGATTTTTTAGTTTATTCCTATTAGTTCAGAAAGTTAATATGGTTTGAGGGGTTTTGTTAGAGACTGACGATTCAAATTACTGTAGTAGTAGGTGTGTTTTAGTCAGGACAGCCTGGAGTTTTTTTCCATAAAAATATGTGTAACAATCTTTTATAATTCAGTGAGTCAATTTTAGAATTAAAAATTATGAAATGAATGTTTACTTTCTTAAGCTGAATCCTACTGAATGTATGTTTTTAGTTATGTTTTTGATTTATTCATTCTTTTTTATGTAAGTAGTCAGTTAAATCATGTCAGCTACAACTGTTTACGTTTTCATGAGTAGCTGGCTATTCCTGATAGCTGAAATGATTTGGTCAGAGCTACATGTTATGGAGTCTATAGTGTGGGAGTCAAATCTCCCTGATGAAATTTATACTCTAAAAACTATCTAGTATCAAGGTATGTATGTTAGTTGGCATACTTTTACAGATACACTTACAGCATCCACATCATGCAGGGCCTGTTACTGCAATCTATGCCTAGCCTAACCAAAACAGCCCTAAGCCTGGCCATCAGGGATTCATTTGTGACATTGACAAGCAGTGGGTTTCCTAGATGCAAGGACATTTTTATGGGTATGGATGGTGCAGTGGCCATTAAAGGTTTTGACTTAACAGCTCAAGGGTTTGGAGTTCAATTCTGAATTCCATTTACCTTTTGTGAGGAACTTGCCTGTCCTCTCCATATTTGTCTATTTTTTTTTCTGGGGTACTCTGGTGTTCTCACACCATAGAAACATACAGGTTGATTGGCTACTGTAACCAATCCGTGTATATTGTATTTGCCCTTGCCCTTGTGCCCCAGGTTTTTGCTAAAAGAGCACACGAAGGATCATTTTAGTCAGTCAGTTAATATACAGATAGAATGTGAAGCATTTATAAAGGTTTATCAGAAGCCTTACTTCACATTTTGCATCATCTGTTCATATGAGAACTGAGAATAACTAACATTAGTTCTCACTGCATTTCCTGAGATGGACAATCCTAGATGGTAAGATTAAGGGTATCACTTGACTCCAACATTGAAATCGACCCTTAATCACATCCAACTTGCTGGTCCCAGAATTTATTAGGGAAAGTTCTCCAGTGCCACACACACATCTCAACTTTTACTTCTTCTTAAGTACTTGAATGTTATACCTTACAGTCCTCATCTGTCTTTCTGTCTAATACTTACAGGCACTAATGCAGCCTCTTCCATGGCCCAATAAATATATCATGGCTGTCTTCTGTTAGCACACATAAGTCATGGTGACCTTTTTTCTTGGGAAAGAGCTACAGTATGACTGGAGTTTTTTTTCATGTAGATGTTTTCTTACCTTCAATTGACAGTATCTTCCCACCTCCATATATGTCCACACCATGAGATAAACATTGATGTGCCCACAGGATGAGGTATACATTGATCTGCCCACAGGGAGAGGTATACATTGATGTACCCACACTGCAAGGTATACATTGATGTGCCCACAGGGCGAAGTATATGTGATGATATGAGCTAGTGCCAGCATATCCAGCTGGAGTTCTGTAAAGAATGATATGTCCTTTAAATATCAAACTGATTTATACAAGATGCTTGTGATAAAAATGTATTAGAACTGTATGGCATTTGAATATCAAACTGATTTATACAGATGCTTATGTTACAAATGTATGGCTTTTGAAAATCAAAATGTGTTTGTAAAGTTGCTAGTGTTAAAAAATATATCAACAGTG
The DNA here is from genome assembly GCF_019279795.1 of Protopterus annectens. Classification (NCBI taxonomy): domain Eukaryota; kingdom Metazoa; phylum Chordata; order Ceratodontiformes; family Protopteridae; genus Protopterus; species Protopterus annectens. The sequence goes on from NC_056733.1 coordinate 173,103,798, forward strand.
GGTCCTGCTGGACAAGAAAGGATATACATGTGAGACTGTATGTATATATCTTAGCAAAGGATACTGGAAGAGAAGGTGGTTAAACAGCTTACTTACGTCTTACTTTAAGAAATATACTGTTAACTGGACCACTTGTTGGGCCATGGAAATGCTTATCTCACAGCTCTGAATAGGACTGGAGATGGCATATTTGGAAGAAGTCTTTGTTCATTCGCTCAGTAAAAAAGAGGGGAAGCCCTAGGCACTACCATAAACATTAGCAAAATTTTAGATATGTATCTTATCACATCTATAATAACCGCGGTGGTGGTGCTGTGGTAGTGTTGTCGCCTCACAGTAAGATGCTGTCCGGTTCAATTCTCAGCTAGAGTGTCTTCTGCGTAGAGACATGCGTGAATGGGCGTACCTTCGTTGAAGGTTGTGCGTCAGGCCTGGCAAGCTGGTACGTAAAAATCAACTGCCAATCATAGTGGACCGGAGTTCCACTGTGGCGACCCCTAACCAGGAAAAGTCGAAAGACACATATATCTTATCACATCTATGCTAACATTCTGTCTCAAGCTTCAAAGGGGAATAGTGTGAGAACCTAGAGTCAGGTGACCAGATGAGGTCATTCTGCCAGCCAGCATGTACATTTTAGATACTACAAAGAGAAATCTCTCAGTATAGTGTATTCTGTATTGGGCCTGACAGCAAGAAGGACCATTCACCACATCATCTGCCTTGCTCTATTAAGTAAGTAGGGAATAGTAATTCTCGTAGATTCAGTCAGGAAAATATAGTGAAGCTTAGTTTAGTGTTTTTCTTTATTTTTCTGAATCTGTTCATCAATGTTATTTTCAATATTTCCTGTGAATTGAACTCTGTGGTTTACTGTAAATATATATTCAGTATTTTCATATTATTTTATTATTTATTATTAAATATATTTAAAACTTTTATTGTGGCTGGTCCTTTTAGGAAGTATTTAACCTTTGAGAGTGCTTATATTGATTTGGTGACACTGTGTGGGCCACTCCAGAAGGCCTAGCTGTCTTGGTTAACTGCTACCATTTGTATTAGTATTAATATTACACAGTATAATTGGACACCCTTTGTTAAGGGCCTTAGAGTGTCTGGGCTTATCTTGCTAGAAGCTGCACTATGCCTGACTGAATTGCTTCCTAAACTGATAAGTATATTATGTTGCACTTGATTTAATTATTTTCAGTAATTGACTGAATTATTACCTATACGTGTCTGCATTTATATATTTGTTGGACCTCTGTGTAAAGTTTGTTTCCTGATCTTTGCTGAAATTGTTATTACTGTTCTAAGGCATTTGTCACAGCACTCAAGCTCAGGGCAATTGGTTTCACACGGGGGGCTCCTTTATACTATCTGGGGCAGCAGGGAGTTTGAAGCAGACTCATTCTATGGTGGAACTACTAGCCAAACAGCTTTTGTGTTTACCTTATTGCTTCAGGCTTGGGTTTGGAAGGTCTTTTATCTTGCTAGTATAAAAGAGAAACCTTTCTGTGAATGTGTGTTCATCTTGCTAGAAGCTGCACTGTGCCTTAATGAATTGCTTCCTAAACTGATAAATATTTTTTTTGCACTTGATTTAACTGTTTTCAGTGATTGACTGAATTATTACCTATCTGTGTCTGCATTGACTGAATTATTACTTATCTATGTCTGCATTTATATATTTGCTGGACCTCTTTGTGAAGTTTTTTTCTACCCTCCCACCCTATTGTTGATGTGTTCTTAAATTTGGTGGCTTTTGCAGTGCCCACCATTACTATAAATTTGATCTGGGACACTCCTCTCAGTCACGTTTCATTAGCTCATTCTACCTAACACAGAGAGATCATTTGGGAAGGCCAACCCCCTTAGTTTCTTAACCTTGAATTATTTTCTGTTCCTCTTCTCTCCCTTTACAATTTACTAAAAAAATACTTTATTCAGCTGTTTTTACTGTATTTGTGCTTCCTCCTCCTACTCTATTACTTCATTTTGCTTTCTCTGCTGCTTGTTCTCTAAAGTATTTCATTGCATCTTTTCTGCTGCATTTATTACTGCTTGCTTATAGCCTGTTTAAATTGTAAGTGTTATTCTAAGCCTCTTAGTTTTGTTTTAAGCACTTGGGCTCTAGGTCTACCCCTTAGCTCTTCCTGACCTCTCTCACTCAGATTCTGACAAATATGGATGGACAATTTCCTACAGTTTCTCCTGCCAGTCTGGTTGATATGGACATCCTGAGATAGTGTAGCAACTGCCTCATGTACATGGACAACCAACTTCTACAACCACCTAGGAACACAATTTGTGAGAGATGCAATTACATTAGGAACCTAGAGTCTATGCTCTCTCTCTCAGAAGCCACTATATCTGGCACTGAGAAGGTTATCAACACAATCGCTACATCTCAAACACCACCCACACTTACACAACATGCACCCACATATGTGGATGTTGTCAACAAAAACATACCCAAACAAAGGAGACCTCTGAAGCAAAAACACACACAAACTCCACAACCCTCCACACCACATACCAAGCATAGTCCACACACCTGTGTCTCACAGTCACTAAAGCTTAACCATAAACTCAACATATTAGTCATAGGAGACTCCACTGAGAGACACACAGATGTGCCTCTCACCAAGCTGGATAAGGAGAAGGTCACGGTTAGTTGTTTGTCTGGTGCCAGAATCCGCCATATCACACATGCACTCAAGTCTCTCAAAAACAGGTACTGATATGACTCTGTCATAGTTCTTGTTGGTGTGAATAACTTGAGATGTACCTCCCTGGACTATATGAAGAGAGACATGATTGAGCTCACTGAATATGTGTCCCAGGCAAGTATGTCCCTAGCCTAAAGCAGCATTCTACCATCACCCAGAATGATGCCTCAATACAAACAGAAAATTATTGACTTTAACAATTGGCTTAGTTTCTGGTGTCATTCCAGGGGGATACAGTACCAGACAGCCTGATAAGAAATGATCGACAGACCACAATGCTTTGCCAGAGATGGCCTGCATCTGTCTCACTTGGACTTCAGGCTTCTGGCAAAGGCTGTTGTCTCCCCCATAGTGCCTTTTTTAGGAAAAGTGATGAGGTCAAAACTACCAACATACAAATTTCAACAAAACAAAAATTAAAGGTCACGCTGCTAAATGCTAGGAGTCTAAGCATGAAACTGCACTTATTGCAAGCATTCTTAATCCTGGAAGATGCTGACATTTGCACAGTCACAGAAACCTGGATCAAAGCTGCAGAGAGCACCTCATCCTTACTGGGTTACTCATCCTATAATACATTCAGACCCCAAACTATGGGTAGTAAAGCCAAAGGAGGTGGCGTTTCAGATGCCTGGTGTCAAAGCCATGGCCTCAAGCTCAATGCCAAAAAGTGCATTGTCATCCCTTTTGGTAAAAACTCTGTACCCATGAACTACCACATAGGCGGTAGTCTACTTAACACCGAAAGTGTGATAAGAGACCTTGGAACACAGGTGGACAGTAGTCTCTCCTTTGATAATCACATCACCACAGTAGTCAGGAAATCTTTCTACGTGGCACACCTCATCACAAAAGGTTTCTCATCCAGGAAAAAAGAGGTTATTGTTCCCCTCTACTCATCACTCATTAGACCCATTATAGAGTACAACGCCCCTTTTGGTATATACCTCACAAGACATCTACAACAACTGGAAAGGCCACAGAAATACCTCACAAAGAGGATTACTGGCCTCAAATAGATGCTCTATGCAGACCGTCTCAAAAAACTCCAGCTTTACTCTGTCGCATATCGCCTACTCAGAGGTGATCTCTGCCTAACATACAAAGCTATGTCAAACCCAGAGCTGTTGGACATGCTGCACGTAAAGAAATCCCAATCCCTCCAAACTACATGCTCTAGGGACCTAAACCTTGTCACCACAATAAACAGAACATGCTGGAGGGATAGATTCCTGTCTCAGAGACTTCCCATACTCTGGAACAAACTACCTATCTATATCAAACAAAGCTCTTCATTAGCACTCTTCAAGAAAAATCGTGATGATTGGATGGGAGATAGGAAATTTACCCCGGGGATCCCTTCTGTGGCTCTGCTTGACAGGGGCACAAGAAAATAATTTTCTTGGGTAGCAAAAGCCAGGGTACCGTTTGGCTAGGCTTATATAGTCCCTAGGGCCAATAGCTTAGTACCTATCTATGAACCTATGAACCTATATATTAAAAACATACACACCTCCAGGCTCTGACTCACATGAGACACTCCAGGTGCAGTTAACCATTGACAAGACCCATATTCAAATCATAGCTAGATACAGGCCCCCAAATTTGACTCAAGATGCCCACTCTGCCTATCTGGACTTCTTCCAATCTATTAAGATTCAACCTTTTACCCTGATCCTGGACAACTTTAACTGCCCAAACATAGATTGGAAGAACTACTTATTCCAGAATACAAATGCCCAGAGATTCCTTGATTTTGTCAATGCAAATGCCTGGGAACAGCTAGTCAGTATCCCCACAAGAGGTGATAATATCTTGGACTTGGTATTAACCAACATGAGTAACCACTGCAGCATCCCTACAGTATCATCCTCCCTGGAAAGATCTGACCTAAAGCAGTCACTTTCGAAGTTACCATCTCTCTCAACCCCCCCTAGCTATGGTCTTCTCCAAAGCTAATTACAACCTCCTGAGGGATGGTATAAACAGCTTTACAGCCCCCTCCCCTTCTGTAAGAACTTGCACCATTGCCCAAATCTACACCAAAGTACTATACAAGCATTTATATGGATGCATGGAATCAGGAATACCTGACAGGACAAAATCATCCTCCGCAAGAAAGAGTAAATCTGTCTGATGGACAGCTTAAATAAATAAACTCTATAACAAAAGGAAACAATTGCTGTTCAGGACCAAGAAGGAGCAGGTGCCCAACTGGAAGCAGTCTCTCCTTAGCCTGAACAAGCAAATAAGACCACTAGTGAAATCCTCCAAAGCAAACTTTGAGTCCAAATTGGCCACTTCTGCTAGAGACAATCATAAGGCCTTCTTAACATACATCTGCAGTCTCAAAGCAAGCACCCAGATCTGCTCAGAACTGGTGGTCAAGAACACCACATACACAAATGTCGTAGATAAAGCCAACTTGCTGGCTGATGGAGTCAGTGAAAACTTCACCCCATTGTCCCCCATCAGTAAATCAGGACATCCCTAGTACCTGCCCTCCTCCCCTTATCTCTAGGGAACAGGTCATCACTGCCCTCTCAAAGGCAAAAAATACAGCCTCCATGGGACCCGATAACATCCCAGGCTGCATCTTACATGAACTCAAGCAGGAACTTGCAGCACTTTTAGGTGTCCTAGTCAACCAATGCCTGAGTACCAGCTTCATTCATGCCCAGCTGAGTAGAGGACAGCCACTGTTATTCCTTTGCACAAAGGTGGAGCATCCACCGATATGGGAAATTATAGACCCATCAGTCTAACCAGTCTGATCTGTAAAGCCATGGAACAGATTATCTTGGACTTCATTAACAAGGACATTGCCAACCTCCAAACACTCGATCCACACAGTTTGGCTTCATAAATGGGAAGTCATGTCTGTTAAATTCGGTTGACTTCTTTGAGACAGTCACCAAAGCCATGGACAAGGGGAAGATGGTGCATGCTGCCTATCTTGATCTGACCAAAGCCTTTGACACTATTCGCCACTCAGGCATAATAGATAAACTTTCTCAACTAGGCATCAATCCATATGTTACCAGATGGGTAGCAAACCGGTTCACTGATAGAACCCACCTCATCAAAATAGGGGAAGCCACCTCAAGTAGTAGACCCGCAATGAGCAGTGTACCCTAGGGATTGGTCTTGGGGCCTCTGTTATTTGGGATATACTTTTCTGAGGTGCAGGCCAAAACCAGTGGGCTATGGCTGACTAAGTTTGCAGATGATTGCAAGCTGGGTGCTGTCATCAGTTCCCCTAGTCATGTGGACAGCCTCAAAGAGGGTCTCCCCCAAACAAATGACTGGTACCAGAAACATGGCCTCAAGCTGAATACCAAAAAATGCATCATCATTCCCTTTGGGGAGAATGATGTCCCCACAAATAATCATATTAATAACAACATCCTAGGCACACAATCAGTCATGAGGGATTTGGGCATTCAGGTTGATAGCAACCTGACTTCTGACCACCATGTTGTTTCCATTGTATGGAAAGCTTTCTACATGGCCCACCTTATAAGTAAAGGTATCTCATCCAGGGACAAGAAAGTCATAATATCCCTATATTCTTCCCTTATAAGGCCCTTACTTTCAGCATGTACCTTGCAAAGTACATGCATCAGCTGGAAAGACCACAGAGATATGTCACCAGGAGAATCGAGGGCCTCAAACATCTATCCTACACTGACAGGTAAAATGCCCTGTCTCTCTACTCAGTTTCCTACAGACTCCTCAGAGGTGACATCTGTCTGGCATACAAAGCAGTCTAATACCCGTCTTGATGGGACTGCTGCATATCCGCAAGTCAAGCTTCACTCAAGTAACCTGCACACACGATCTCAACCTGGTCTGTGACATCAGTAAGATTTGTTGGTGGGACAGATTTGTGTCCCAAAGACTCCCCCATCTGTAGAATAGACTCCCTCTCCATGTCAAGTAAAAGTACCTCATTATCCCTATGGATGAATGGAATGGAAAAAGAAAATACACCTCTGGGATCCCATCTGTGTGCCTGATGGACTGGGGCATCGGGTGCTGACTTGGCTAAACATGGGCTAAACTCTTGGATAGGTCAATAACGGCCTCAGGGCCAGAGGCCTATTAACTTCTCATAATCCTATGATCCTATGATTGTGGAGTTTCTGGTAGCAGTAATAACTACATTATACTCTGGGCAGAAGGGGGCACAGCAGGTAAAACTGTACCAGCCTTTCCCAGGTGTATGTGTGTGAAAAATACAGTCTCACAGTGTGTCTGTGTGTCAGCTGCTTGGAGCAGGGACATGAAGCACTGGTTTCACAGAGAGGGTGATGGAGTACTTGGCTTGGATACTCGGCTGAGGACCAAATCCTACAGCTGTATCAGTGGGGAGTCTTACTGGGGACCTGGATGGAGGCAGATAGAGAGTGTCAGACCCCGGACTGAGTGTGCTCTGTGTGCTCCTAAGGGAACTGTACTTGGTGCAGTGAGCTGCATCTGGAAATACTGAATGTATCCATTTGTATTACAAGTGAATGTCCCACTTCAGTGTCAGTGGTGAGGATTTAGGGTCCTTGATTAATGGCCCAGTGTGGGGACATCCCAGTATACATTGTTGTGCCCACAGTGCAAGGTATACACTGATGTGCCCACACTGCAAGACATACATTGATGTGCACACAGGGTGAGATATATATTGATGTACCCACAGTGTGAGGTATGAACTGATGTGCCCACACTGTAAGGTATACATTGATGTGTCCACAGTGTGATGTATTACATTGGTGTGCCCACAGGGTGAGGTGTACATTGATATGTCCACATCACAAGGTATGCATTGATATATATGGGTCTACTTCACTTCATTCATTTCACTGAGACCAAATCACCTAAAGTTCAAAACACTAACAACTCATTTCACTGAATCTCATTTCACCAACAGCTTAAAATATTACATTTCACAAGACTAAATGGGAAACCATGAACAAACAAACTCACAAACTAATGGCTACCTCTTTCCACAACTTAAAAACTACTTATATATCCTCTTAACAAAAAACAGACAATATAAAACCAAACTAAGTGGGGGGCTACACCCCCCACACCCCCCAACGTGGGGGGCTGTGCCCCCCCACACCCCCCAACTATATATACTAACTCCAGGTCACACTACAGTGGGGAAAAGGGCATATACCTTTTACTTGCCTCACAGTACTCTACACACTGCCACATGAAGTCCATAGCCTACAATTCAGTGAAATGAGATTCAGTGAAATGAGTTGTCAGTGTTGTGAACTTTAGGTGATTTGGTCTCAGTGAAGTGAATGTCAGTGAAATGGGATTTTGGTGAAGTGAAGTAAACCCATCTATCTATATATATATATATATATATATATATATATATATATATATATATATATATATATACATATATATATATATATATATATATATATATATATATATATATATATATATATATATATATACACACACACACACACACACACACACACACACACACACACACACACACACGTGCATGCGCTGAAATGCCATATGTTTGGGGTATACATTGAAAGGCCTGCACTGTGAGGAATACATTGATGTGTCCTCACTGTGCAGTATGCTTTGATATTCGCACACCATGAGATATACATTGATGTGCCCGCAGTTGGAGGTATACATCGATATCCCCACACTGCAAACTGTATATTGATGTGTTCACACTACAAGGTATACATTGATATGCCCACACTGTGAGGTTTACTTTGCCTGTTCTAGCTCATTCTCCCCTAAATATGCAGCATTCTGCACATCATTCATTCACCAGGCTTCCAGCTTCAGGTGCATTGCTACATCATTGTTTTCTACATGTCTATTTCTGAATCCCAGCTCACGAAAGCATTTATTTGTAAACTGTTCTTTGTACTGTATACTTGTGTAATATTGTGATTTTTATAATCAGACCTAGAACAAAGGTCTGCAATGAAACAAGCATCAATACAAGATAAATCTTGTTTAGTGATCATCACCATTATTAGAGGAAATGTTTCCAACACCATACGATTAAATTGTTCCCTAATGAGACAGCCAGTACAGCAGTATATTTCCTACTTATGACAGCGGAATCCTGGGATCGGGAATGGACTCAGGACACTAGAAATGTGACTGTAGGCTATGGGCTAGTGACACCTTTTTTGGAGTACTGTTTCTTATAGGGAGGATTAGGTTTTGAGCTTTCATGAGCTAAGAACACAGTGAAGATGGAAAGTGTGAAACTCCATTATACAAATTCCATTAGTGAGGACACAGAAACTGTGAAATCATAAAATCACTCTAGTGTTTAAGGACAAAAGCTCCTGTGATCAGCTTAACTGCCCATCTCAGAATCCCAGACTCAGTTTGCAGGACCTGCGATATACATACACTGGACTCCTGCAATGGTCATTAAGGCCATGTCCCTCAAAGAAAAGAAGAGAATATGGCTTTGTATTAGTACAGTACCTCTCAGGCTAGTTTGTGCAGAAGTGGGCGTGGTCACAGTGACTGACAGGTGAAACAGGTGTGTCATGGTATGGAAAAGATGCATGATTGACTGCCATGCACATTTGACAGTGACACTTGGCTGCATTACAGAGCAGACAAGAAATTTACCCTTTTCCTTAATGTAGTGTGATCTCAGAGTTGGTATATTTAATTTGGGGGTGGGGGCACAGGCACCCACATGGGGGTGCAGGGGGGCTTGCATCCCTGCAAAAATGTACAAAACAAAATACTTGGAGTTATAGTAACACTATGGTATATTTAAAATTGGTCCCACTTTTCTAAGATGTCACCGATTGTTGGATGGTGGGCGGGGTTTAGGTGGGACTTGCTACTGTATATCCTGCGAGGTGCTCTTCTAATGCAAAGCTGAGAATATATTCCTCAAGAAAATTTTCTGGGTGACCTCTGTTGTGCAATGCCTCCCTGGTAATGGCACCAGAGCATTGACAGGGAAGTGTATAATGACCACGGGCAGGTGTCCTGATGAAACAACTGATCCAGGAATAATGCTATGCTAGATGAATTCACATTCATTATAAAATACTGACTTTCACAAAAATAAATGTGTGAATGTAAACAGTTGCTTCCTTTAAATGTTGCATTGTCAGGTATTTTGCAATAAATTTTTAGTAAGAGAATCTAATATTTATGCTGGTGATGTGATAATTATGTCTGGAATAAACTGATCCAGTGAGAGATCACCAGTTAAATGATCAAACCGCTGCTAAAAAAGCTGACAGGTAATGTAAGAAGGTGTGGTACTTGCCATAAAAACACCTGGGAAGAGAAGCAGTTTGTATGCCATATAGCAATGCAACTTTCAGTATGTCCAGGTCAGAGTCTTCAGGTGTGCACTCTATAAAGAGAACTGAAATAATTTGTGCCTACAGCATTTTTATATATGCATATTACAGGCTGATATTAAGCCAAATGAAAATCTTTTTTTAAGCTCTCAGAAGACAAGGATGCCTTTATCAAAAACCTGTTACATACATAACTTTAACAACAAGCAACAGACGAAGACCAACAGAAGAAAACTGTCTGACAGTTTAAACTATGGTATAGAGTTAATACAATAATCTCTGCTAATATCAGCAATGATGCAAAATGAGTCTCACTTGTAACATCTTTAGTGAAATTCAAGACTGTGTTCAAAACCTGCACACCGATTAAAGACTGCAGTTACATGATACAACACCAACATCTCTGGCTGTAAAATTACGTACCCTCTTACCACATATCAGTGGTTTTACCAATGAATGGTGACAGTGCTTCTTAGGAAGTTCAGTTGTGAACTGTGAATAACTGTGCACTGACACTTGGAAACAGTATATTACTAAATGCATGAGTAATTCTGAAACATTTATATGAACACTGTTGTAACTGCAGGTAGCCTGTGACTAGTTTTGTGAAGCTATTAGCAACTGTGAGAAGTAACACCTCTAGCAACCTACTTACATCCTTACATTCCTGAGCAGAATTTAAATCAAAGTTGAAAACAAAAGCCAATACTGCCTTCTAACAGTAAATGTTATTTAAAAGAACAAAAAACGGTAGTGCTCAGTAAAACCTGCTCTTTACAATAGCAAAAGTTAACACATTGGCTCTCTTTACATCAATAAAGCAATATGTAATTATGTAAAACACAAAACTTACATTTTCTCTATAGTTACAGAATTCTTTGTTTCTACTATAAAAAACATGCCATCTACATACATACTAGTACTCTATTCGGCCAGGCATAAGTTTTCAGCTCCCAAACAGATGCCAAAGGTGAAATTGCTCAAGTTTCGCAGATCACGGGAAAAAAAGAGGAACTGCAAATTGCCATATGCTTTTCTCCATAGGAAATCATTGCTGATACAAGTTCTAGTTGTGCTCTGGAAATGATTCACTTTTTTAGAGAGATTCCTTCCTTTATTGAGTTGGTATGTCCATGGAGTTGGTATATATAAGTTTTGGGGGATGTGGGGGACTTGCCTTCCGACATGGGGGTGGGGGACTTGCACGCCTGCAAAAAACAGATAAAAATGAAAGTTGTGCCCTTTGGACTTTCAGGCATTTTTTTCCGTCCTTTTGACATATTGATGTTTAGAAAGTCGATATTTCATAGTGGAAACTAAGTGCTCAAATTAGGTTGTGCAGTTCATTTCTGAGTACCTTTTATATATTTACAGAAATATGAAATGTGATGCTTATATGCTTAGTAAATACAACACTTGGTATGTCACAAGTTGTACAACTTATGGTACAAGTGTCAGTGATGGTTTTCTTCAGCATCATTTAAGGTTTCAGATGATACAAAACAATAGTTTGTCAGTCACTTGGATATGGCAGTACCATAGTTCTGAACAAATCAAAAACAAATCTCAAAAGAATCAGGGACAAATCCAGAAATATTTAAGGACACTTTTAACATATTAGTATTATTAACTTGAGACACTGACAGAATAAGAGGACATACATTAATATACATTTTTTTGAAATAAAAGAAGTCTGTAACTCTAAGTATTACCATTATTTATTACCTGTAATAAAGCACCTTTTCTCCAAAAAGTCCCCAATTTAGGAGAGATGAAGAGGGACAGAGCTAAACTTTGAATCAAAATAAAGATGTTTCTGAAAATCTAGGAGAGTTGAGAGGTGTGGTATAGTACTAATGAAAATGTGGAAATATTGCAGATTTTCATAATGCTAAAAAACTAGCAATTTTTCTAGTGTAGTACATTAAACATTGACAGTGGCAGTGTATTTTTCTCTCTCCCACTGTAGCACGTCACACAATTCTCCTCAATAACAGGTAGCTTACTCTATTATGAAAATATTAAATTAATTATGAAGTATATATGGCCTACTATTAATTGATAAATTATCTATTTAAGGAAGCCATCTCCAAACAGTGCCACAACACCATAATGAGCTACGATTCTCAAGTGGAATTACACTAAAAGATGCTGGAGATGTGAATGAGATTACCTGAATGTGCTGCTTATATGCATAATAAATAGTGAAAACAACACTTGGTATGTCACAAGCTGGTATGTCACAAGCTGAGCAATGCACATATATAGCCAAACTGGAACCCAAGCACTCTCCAGCCAAGACTGAATTAGCCAGTCAGGAGGAGAAGGTTAACACATACACAACACCACATCTGACACATAGCCCACCAGTACATACACCACCACAGCCCTCATATAGAAATACAAAATACACACCTACCTTCATGGAGGCTGTTAATAAAAATCTGCCCAAATAACAGAGACCTCCAAGGCAGAAATGCAAACAACCACCACATCCCAGCACAAACCATGTAACACATAGATCACACAAACAGTGTGCCACACAACCAAAGCCCCTAAGGCGAAACAACTTACCCAACACATTAGTCATAGGTGACTCAATAGTAAGACACACTGATGTCCCACTCACCAGGCTAAACAAGGAGAAAGTTATGGTCAGCTACCTGTCGGGTGCCAGGATCTACCACATAATGCACTCACTCAGGTCACTCCACAACAGGTACAAATATGACTCAGTCATTGTCCATGTTGGTGTGAATGACCTGGGATGTACCTCCCTGGACTACATGAAAAGAGGCGTAGAGGAGCTCTCTGATCTTGTAGCCCTGGTAAGTATGACCTTAGCTCTGAGTAGCCCCCTACTGTCACCCAGAATGATACCACAGTACAAACAGAAAATTATTGACTTTAACAATTGGCTAAGTTTCTGGTGTCATTCTAAGGGGATCCAGTATCTGTCTGCCTGGGTTGACATGATCGACAGACCTTGATGCTTCACCAGAGATGGCCTGCACCTGTCACCCCTGGGATTCCAGATACTGGCCAAAGCTCTTGCTGCACCTATAGTGCCTTTTTTAGGCAAGGTCCTGAAAACAAAACTACCCCTGTAACAGTCACAAGCAAACAAAACCTGAGGTTTATGCTACTCAATGCTAGAAGCCTAAATCTCAAAATGCACTCGCTCGAAGCAACCCTAAAAATGGAGAACATCGACAACTGTGCAGTAACTGAGACCTGGTTCAAGGCTCAGGAGAGTACCCCTGCATTAACAGGCTATAATTCTTACCACACCTTTCAGCCCCTAAATCCGGACTGAAGCAATAATGGTGGAGGTGTCACCATATTCCTAAAAGATATGCACACCTCCTGACAAATAGCCCAACATAGCACATGTGAGAAACTCCAGGTGTAGCTAACACTAGGTAAAACTGTTACCCAAGTTGTAGCTTGCTATAGATCCCCAACCATGTCCCAAGAGTCCCACTCCACATTCCTAAGCACACTGGAAAAAATGAGGGTACGACTCAATACCCTTGTACTAGGAGATTTTAACTACCCCTCTATTAATTGGGAAAATGATTCATGTACCAACACGCTAGCTCAACATTTTCTGGAATTCATTAATTCTAATGCCCTAGACCAACTCATTCTTACCCCCACCAGAGGTAGAAACATCCTTCATTACCAACATGGACGACCATTGCTCTACACCTGAAATCAATTGCTTCCTGGTCAGATCTGACCATAAACTTATCACCATGGACATTCACATCCCACCTGCACCTCCATTAAAGGAAACCATCGTAAAACACTTTTCCAAAGGCAACTTTGGGCTTCTAAAAACTGAGGTGGCAAACTTCAGGATGCCCATGCAAATGGAAAATAGGTGTATGACTGCTGAATCATACACCAATGCACTGTATGAGCACATACACATGTGCATGGAATGGGCCATACCAAACAGAACCAAGACTCTCTTCTCCAAAAAAAGGAAGCCAATCTGGTGGACCCCTACCATAAACAAACTTTACAACAGAAAAAAAAAACTGTTGCAGAAAAAAGCGAAATCTCAAGACTGGAAAAACTCCCTTGTTAGCCTCAGCAAAAAACTGAGATCCTTTATCAAATCATCTAAATCCTATTACGAAAACAAAATTGTTGCAGATTCTAAAGACAACCACAAGGCATTCTACAGCTATGTCAAGAATCGACATGGCAAGTCTCAGATCTGCTCTGAGTTATGGCATAATGGCAATATATATACAGAACCAACTGATATTGCCAACATGTTGGCTGACAGGTTCAGTGTGAACTTCACTCCCTTTTCACCCCCCAAAGGACCCATCTCAATACCTGAGGAATGCCAAGTCCCTATCATCACAGTTACACAGGTAAAAACCACACTGTCCAAAGCCAAGAATACAGCTTCCATGGGAGCTGACAATATCCCAGGCTGTGTCCTACATAAACTACAAAATGAACTGGCACCACAACTGAGCACCATGTTCAATTACAGCTTCATTTCAGGCTTTGTTCCTGCAGAGTGGTGCACTGCTACTGTCATCCCACTCCACAAAGTGGGAGTGACTACAGATCCTGGAAACTATTGACCCATTAGCCTGGCAAATCTGATATGCAAGGTCATGGAGCGCATCATCACGGACCTTATCAACAGGGACATAGAGAATCTCCAAACTCTGGACCCCACGCAGTTTGGGTTTGTGAAAGGCAGATAATGCCTGCTTAACCTGATAGACTTCTTCAAGTCTGTCACCAGAGCTGTGGATGAGGGCAAGATAGTGCACACAGCCTACCTAGATCTTGCCAAGGCTTTCAACACCGTACCTCACTCAGGAATCATAGCTAGACAAACCATACTTGGGATAAACCCTTATGTCATAAGGTGGGTGGCCAAATGGCTCACTGATAGAACCCACACTGTAAAAGTAGTGGAATCTAAATCTGACTACCAACCAGTTACAAGTGGCATTCCACAGTGATTAGTCCTGGGTCCTCTCCTATTTGGCATCTACTTCTCTTTAGTCCAAGCCAACACAAAGGGACTCTGGTTGACCAAGTTCATAAATGACTGCAAATTGGGAGCAATTATAGATTCTCCTGTGGACATAGACATTCTGCAACAAGGCCTCACTGAGACCAATGACTGGTGCAATAACCATGGCCTCAAGCTCAATGCCAAAAAGTGCATTGTCAATCCCTTTGGGAAAAATTCGGTGCCCATAAACTACCACATAGGTGGTAGTCCGCTAAGCACTGAAGGAGTGATAAGAGACCTGAGGACACAGGTTGACAGCAACCTCTCCTTTGATAATCACATTGTCACTGTGGTCAGAAAGTCCTTGTATGTAGCACATCTTATCACAAAAGGTTTCTCATCCAGAAAGAAAGATGTCATAGTCCCTCTTTACTCATCCTTCATTAGACCTTTTATTGAATATAATGCCCCATTTGGTATGTACCTCGCTAGGCACCTGCAACAACTGGAAAGGCCACAGAAATACCTAACTAAGAGGATCTTAGGCCTTAGATATATGGCCTACACTGACAGACTCAAAAAATTACAGCTATACTCGGACTCATATCACCTATTTAGAGCCGATCTCTGCTTGACATACAAAGCCATGTCTGACCCAGAGCTGTTAGACATGCTACACTTAAAGAAATCCCAATCCTTCCATGCCACACGCTCCAGGGACCTAAACCTCTTTATCACCATAAACAGAACATGCTGGAGGGACAGGTTCCTAACCCAGCGACTTCCCACACCCTGGCACAAGCTCCCCATTCACGTCAAGCACTTCAATGGTCGTTTTCAAGAGAAATCTTGACGAGTGGATCGGTAATAGGAATTTCACCCTGGGGATCACTTCAATGGCCCTGCTTGACAGGGGCACGGGAAACTAACTGCAGGTGGCAGTCACCCCAGGCTCACTTCAGTGGCCTTGCTTGACAAGGGCACTGGGAATCAACAGCAGGCAGCATGGTGAAAGGGAATTTCTTGGGTTAGGCTTGTACAGGCTCCAGGGCCATTAGCCTAATACATACCTATGAACCTATAAATCTAGTCAGCAGATTGCTCTGGCTGCTTAGAGGTAATATTTCAGGTAAGGATGTATCAATACAGGCTGATAACAAACCCAAACATTTTGCAGTCTGGATGCATAGCAGAGTCAACACTAACCAACATTGCATTGCATTGCCAGAATAATGTGAACAACACTAGTCACACAAATTAGTATCAGGAAAGGCAGAAGTCCAAGTCAGTGCTACAATTAATTGTATTACTAAAAAAGCAGCACTCCAGAAAAGTGCATATGCTGGGACTGATACTTTTTCATTAGTGGGTACAGATTTCTTCATGTTGTTTCTCATCCTAGAGGATTCTGGAGCATGAATGTGCATTTGATTCTACTACCCTCAAAGACTGCCTGAATAGCATCCTTTGCTGCATGGACTCTAGCCATTTTAAAGACAGCAGCAAATCAAACAGCATTTGTGCATGTGAGCAGTTGTTTTCCCAAGGTTCTGTTCTCTTCATAGCCGGTTTTAGACACCAGTGAATCCTGAGGTCGCAGGGGCCCCCTGCTCCTGGGGCCCCCGACCACAGCAAGTTGCATTATTTAGACATTTTTATAACATATCTGTCAAACCAACACAAGCTAATACAGCAATCTTGCATACTTAATAAACCAGAAGGGTAATAATAATTGGGTTCCTGTCAGAACTGTAAATGTTGAAAACGCAAAATGATGAAGCGGCTTTTAAGCAATTTTTTTTTCTGGGAAAGAATTTACTTGGCCGCTTCCATCACTTTGCTATTTTCAGCACTGTAGTGCGATCTCGGAGTTGGTATATTTAAGTAGGGGGGTGGGGGTGAAGCCCCCCACTTAAAATAGTATTTAGTGTAATTTTTTTTTAGAAAACAGCAAATTTTTTCCCCTGAGAAAAAATTTGCTGTTCTGGCTGTTTGCTCTTTTTTGTTTTCATTCTTTTGTGGTTGATATGACAGCATTCGATCTTTTGATCGTTCGCTGTTATAACATAGACTCATAATAATAATTCTTATTTATATAGTCTTTAAAATCAAAGATATCTCTGGTTATAATAACAGGGTTTTGTCAAATAATAGGCATCACAGTTTTATTAAATATTTTACCAATGACATAGTGCCCTTGGGTTAATTAAATCCTACTGGTGGACATTCACTCCACTGAAACTTCATCATAGCCAGCTTTAGGCACTTGTAATGCTAGTAACTGTAGTGGGGCCCCTTTAATCATCCTTGACTGCGTGGAGCCCCACAAAAGCTGCTGCTAGTTGGGGAAAAATGAAGAGATAAAAATGTATTAATTTTCTGATTATGCTTTTTAACTGAAACAGGGATGTGATGTGACTGTTAGGATAAAGCTGATAATCAGTGAATGAACATGAGCAAAGCAAGCACTAGAGATCAACAGCCCAGAGTGACTCATTTCAGTGCGCATCATGGATATGAAGACGAGCTGATGTTTTCCATCTGCAGGGATGGCTTTCTCCTTCAGAGAATGTTATAAATACGGTCAGAAACACCAGGTACTATGACTCAGACCTTCTTTGCTCTAAAATCCTGAGAAAGTCAAAAATAATAGCAGAATAAAGGCTCAGAATCAGGAGCACATTTTAAATATTATTCTAATTCACTTTAAAAAAGTTAATAGAATAATACATTTTGCTCCTGCATGCATTTGTGGACAATAAGAAGTATGAAACTCTAATGTTTGTGTTTATTGACTCTCTGTAAGGGTCTGTGTTGAAAGGTTGACATTCAAAATAGAGTAAAGAGACGATGAATAAAAGACCAGAAATCCAGGAGAAGAGCAAATCTCGAACATTGCTCATCTCCTTTAAACTGATTTTTTGCAGGGGGCAAGCCGCCTGTACCCCACAGTCCTGAACTTATATATACCAACTTCAAGATCACCATATTTCTCAGAAAAGGGAATATTCCAGGAAATGGCATCTCAGACTTAGTATGTATAAGTCCATTTTTCGACTATTCAGTCTTAGTGTTTCAGGGCTCACTATAGCTGGTCTCAACATTTCATATGGTTACATTATCTGTAATTCTGAATGATTTGTCAGCAAATAAAACTTTTTACAAGGGATGGAGAAAAATCAGGAGGTAAAATCAGGGACAGTCTGTGAAATCAGAGACAGTAACTGGCATGCATTACTCTTCAAAGAAGTAAATAAAAGTAACTGTCCCCAGCTGCTGTTGACTGGTAAACAACAATCACTGAACTAGTATGATAGTACCAGTGGCACAATGTATTGCAGTTACTGAAATAGTACAAAACTAGTATTGCTAGGGCATGTGTGATTGTGTGTGTGTGTGTGTGTGTGTGTGTGTGTGCGTGCGTGCGTGCGTGCGTGCGTGTGTGTGTGTGTGTGTGTGTGTGTGTGTGTTGCATTGTAAGAGTAACAAGTAATTCATTTCACTTTCTAGCACAAACATTCTCAGTACTATCATTGTGCTTCTGGGGGGATGGTTGCGGTGGAAGTAAAGGTAACAAGTTAGCCATATTTACTTTCATTTATCACAAACATAGACCTTACACATGATACGTGGCTATCTTTGGTGGTTTGACAAGAAGAGGATGTGTGAAAGCATCTGTTCATTGCCACTGTGGTACACTGAGTAACACTGCACCTCAGAGTGCTTTCCACTGACTGAGTTATTGGCTATGTGGAGTCTGCATGTCCTCCCTGTATGTGTCTATCCATATGATCTTCTCAACTCCAGCACCTCAAAACATGCAGTAGGTATAATAGAATTTTCCCTTTTCCCTAAAAGTGAATGTGCAATGTGTGTGTGTGTGTGTGTGTGTGTGTGTGGGGGGGGGGGGGTATGTAAAAAATATCACTGAGTTTTATATGTGCAAACACAATAATGCTGGGACACACACATTACTGTTAAATATTCCTAGGTAAATTCTAGGCAATCATTCTTTAGACTATTGCAAACCTAGCCAATAACCAGAAGACAAAATCTAACCCTGTTACTTGTATTTGTCAGGTAAAGACCTTAACTATTATGCCAGCCTCACCCCTTTTTCTAGGTTGCAGTAAAATGTAGATAACAAGTAAATATACTTAAAAAGAAAGGCATAAAATATATCACAGAACACTCAGACACTTAGATCTTCTAGGAGACTGATGTCCCCCACAGACCCAAGATCGTGTAAGTGTATTTTGATATGGACTTGGTGATGACCTCTGCTCTCAACTACACACATTCTAAAACAAACCCTACTCAGATATGTGTGTGTATGTACCAAATATTGTTGTAGGTTATGTGGGGGGCCAGGGATTATATGGTCATTGCTTCTTTAATTTTCATCACAATCAAACCTCAGAGGTATACACAGGAGGTCATTATTATGTTTGGGTTGGAGACAGCATGGTCATTGTTTCTTTTACTTTTCTCTAAGACCTCAGAGGTGAACAACAAAGGCTACTGTAGCTTGTGTAAGAGCAGTGCACTGTCTAGGTGTAACAAACTGGAACGCATTACTGTAATCATTATGCTTCACTTTCCTCCCAGTCATACATCAGGCATATCTATAGGTGACTGCCTTTAGGGGATAGTGATGAGGAGTGAGAAGGCATGCTATGTATATGTATGAGCGCAGTCACTTGAAATACATGACTGTGGCCATTTGAACCACTGCTTTTATCCCAGTGATACAGCAGATAGTAATTGTCTTTTTTCAGAGGTTAGGGAGGCAGACAGTATTCCCAGATGTGATTTGTGTAACCTCACAGCAATTGTCTTGTTACTTTTTTTTGTCTACTATTTTGCGAACTGTGAACATTAAGCTTTAGGAATAGCTTATGTCCTTCTTGAAAGAAAAAATACAATAAGATTGAAATTCTATTTTACTCATGATTTTGTTCAGGTCATCGTTGGATTAAAAGGCTGGGAATTGTTCTAAAATGCATCACAGAACATCCGTTGGATTAAAAGTTTGGGAATTGTTCTAAAATGCATCCCAGAGCATCTATAACCCTAAGGCATCTGGGGGCCCATTAATTGATTTATTTCCTATGTGGTTATTACTGTGCTGTCTTGGTCAGGAAAGGTATGTTGAAAGGATGTAAGGAAAACTAAAGTTGAATAGCAACACTGAAATTATTTCCTTAATTATAAGTTCTGTTCACGCCATCACTGGATGAAAAGGTTGTGCAAAAAGAAAAAAAAAAAACTTTAAAATGCACTTTAGAGCATATAGAAAGTTATGGCTTCTTGACAAAGCTAAAGAGTAAGGCAACATGTGAGAAAAGGAGGGGAAAAAGCAATGTGTATGGTGTGGGAAGCTCAAGATGGGGGGCCGGGGGCAGAGGAGAGCACTGGAGGCTGTGTATGAAGCATTAGGCAGTGCCTAGGGTACCATTTCACCAAAGTCCAGCCCTGTATACAGAGTTGTTGTAATGCATCATTGTTGCAACTAAATGCCAGTAACTGTGAATGTCCTGTTTGTGAGATGGACCGACATAATGTGATACACAGGCCCATCATAAAGTAAATGCATTGTAGCTACAGGTCAGTCTAAAAACTTTGTTGCATGAACTAAAAGGTTGCTTAGGAGGGTTGGCAGTGACACAGATAGATACTTAAACTGGAAGCACCCAGGGTGCCCCAACTTGACATTTTCTGGGGGGCCCCCAAAATGCTAACACCAGCCCTGGTTACCTTCGCCCCTTATTTTTATAATGAATATACGCTGGCGTTTATGCTGACTCTCATACCTCTCAACTTCTCACAGCAAGAAATGTGGACAAAGCCAAAAATAATGGAAGGACAAAGGCCAAAGCATAGGAACAGACTTCAAATATTACTCCTATAAACTTAGAAAATTTATAGAATAATAGGTTTTGCATTATTATGTATTTTCTGAAGGATATGAAGCCTGCTTACACTTATCAAGGGTATCAGAACTTATCAGAGATGTGGGATGCATAGCTAGGCTTAAAAAGGCCCTCGTGGTCATTAGCCTAGTAAACGTCAATGAACCTATTAACATATGATCAAATATCTGTCATTATTTAATATTATTTAGTGACTTCAATTCTCAATGATTTGCCAGAAAACCACACATTTTACGAGGAATACACCAAAAATATAAGGCAAAAATCTGGACATTCTGTGAAAATCTGGACAGTTGAGAGGTGTGTTGACTCTGCAAAGCCACAGTGTGATACTCTAAATCATGGTGACACAAGCAGCAGTTGTTGTCAATTCATTTTAGCAGTTAAGCTCTTTATACCACTATCATATTTTGTTGCAGTAATATATAAGCACCTTATACCATGATCTGACCTTATTACAGTAGTACATAGGCATCATATACCACCGTCTGATCTTGTTACAGTAGTACATAGGCACCATATACCACCATCTCATCTTGTTACAGTAGTACATAGACGCCATATACTGTCATCTCATCTTGTTAGAGTAGTATGTAGGCACCTTATAACACCATCTGATCTTGTTACTGTAGTACACAGGCACCATATGCACCCATCTCATCTTGTTACAGTAGTATGTAGGCACCCTATACCAGCATCTGATCTTGTTACAGCAGTACATGGGCACCATATAGCACCATCTGATCTTGTTACAGTAGTACATAGGCACCATATACCACCATCTCATCTTGTTACAGTACTACGTAGGCACCATATACCACCATCTGATCTTGTTACAGTACTACATAGGCACCATATACCACCATCTGATCTTGTTACAGTGCTACATAGGTACCATATACCACCATCTGATCTTGTTACAGTACTATGTGGGGACCATATACCACCTCCTGATCTTGTTACAGTAGTACGTAGGCACCATATAACATCATCTGACCTTGTTATAGTAGTATGTAGGCACGATATACCAGCATCTGATCTTGTTACAGTAGTACATAGACACCATATAGCACCATCTGACCTTGTTATAGTAGTATCTAGGTACCATATACCAGCATCTGATCTTGTTACAGTAGTACATTGGCACCATCTACTACCATCTGATCTTGTTACAGTAGTACACAGACACCAGATATTACCATCTGATTTTGTTACAGTAGTATGTAGGCACCTTATACTACCATCTGAACTTGTTACAGCAGTATATAGGTACCATATACCACCATCTGATTTTGTTACAGTAGGATATAGACATCATATAGTACCATCTGATCTTGTTACAGTAGCATGTAGACACCTTATACTACCATCTGACCTTGTTGCATTAGTATGTAGGCAACTAATACCACCATCTGACCTTGTTACCATAGTAGGTAGGCATCATATACCACCATCTGATCTTGTTATACTAGTACATAGGCACCATATACCACCATCTGACCTTGTTATAGTAGTATGTAGGCACCATATACCAGCATCTAACCTCATTATGGAAGTACGCTGGCACCTTACGCCACCATCAAACTTTGCTACAGGTAGTATGGAATCACCATTTACCACCATATGACCATGTTACTATAGTATTTAGGCACCTTATACCACAATCAGACTTTGTTACAGTAGTGTGTAAAACCATATACTTCCATCAAATTTAGTTACAATAGTACAAAGGTACCTTATACCACCATCAAACTTTGCTACAGTAGAATGTAAGCATCATATATACCAGTCTGACCTTGGTATAATACTATGCAGGCACCTTATACCAGCACTGAACTTTATTACAATAATTGTAACCACCATATTACACCATCAGACCTTACTACAGGAATATATAAGCAACTTACACCACCACCAGACTTTGTTACAATAGTATATAAGCACCTTGTAACACCATCAGACCTTGTTACAATATCATATAAGCACCTTATATTACTATCAGACCTTGTTACTGTAGTATGTAGGCACCTTATACCACCACCACCAGGCTCTGCTACAACATCTTGTAAAAACATCAGACCTAGTTACAGTACTATACAAGCATCTTATATTACTATCAAACCTTGTTACTGTAGTACATTGGCACCATATACCACAATCTAAACTTGTTACAGTAGTATGTAGGAACCATATACCACCACTTGACCTTGTTACAGCAGTATGTAGCCAACAAATGCCACCACCTGACCTTGTTACAGTAGTATGTTGTCACCACACCTCACCTTGTTACAGTAGTCAGCAGTACTTAGGCACCATATACTACCATCTGACCTTGTTACTGTAGTATTTAGGCACTTTATACTGCAATCAGACTTTGTTACCATAGTATGTAAAAAACATATACTTCCATCAAGTTTTGTTACAATAGTATAAAGGAACCTTATACCACCATCAAACTTTGTTACAGTAGTATGTAAGCATCATGTACAACACTCTGACCATGTTATAATACTATGTAGACACTTTATACCAGCATCAATCTTTGTCACTTTGTCACAGCAATAGTTAGCACCATATACCACCATCAGGCCTTACTACAGGAGTACATAAACCTTATACCACAACAAGACTTAGTTACAATAATTTATAAGCACCTTGTAACACCATCAGTCCTTGTTACAGTACTATATAAGCACCTTATATTACTATCGGACCTTGTTACTGTAATATGTAAGCACCTTATACCACCAACAGACTTTGTTACAGGTAGTATGAAAACATCATGCCACCATCTGACCTTGTTACTGTAGTATGTAGGTACCATACATCACCATCTGACATTGTTACTGTAGTATATAAGCACCTTATACCGCCATCAAACTTTGTTATGGGTAATGTGGAAGCACTGTATACCACCCACCACTTGACCTTGTTACTATGGTATTTAGGCACCTTATGCTGTCATCAGACTTTGTTACTGTAGTATGTAAACAAAATCTATGCCTCCATCAAACTTTGTTATAGTAGTACAAATGCATCTTATGCCACTATCAAACTTTGTTACAGTAGTATATAAACATCATATACAGCCCCCTGACCTTGTTATAATACTATGCAGGCACCTTACACCAGCATTGAACTTTGTTACAGTAATTGTAAGCACTGTATGCCACCATAAGACCTTACTACAGGAGTATATAAACACCTTATACCACCACCAGACTTTGTTATAATAGTATATAAGCACTGTGTAACACCATCAGACCTTGCTACAGGACCATATAGGCACCTTATATTACTATCAGACCTTGTTACTGTAGTACATAGATACCATATACCACCATCTGACCTTGTTACAGTAGTATGTAGTCACCATATACCACTATCTGACCTTGTTGCAGTAGTATGTAATCACCATATACACCCATCTCACCTTGTTACTCTAGTATTTAAACACCATATACTGCCATCAGACTTTGTTACTGCTTGTTACTGTAATATGTAAAAACACATACCTCCATCAACCTTCATTACAGTAGTATAAAGGCACCTTATACCACTATTGAACTTTGTTACAGTACTATCTAGACATCATATAAAACACCCTGACCTTGTTATAGTACTATGTAGGCACCTTATGCCAGTATTGAACTTTGTTACGGTAATTCTAAGAACCATATATCAACATTAGACCTTACTACAGGAGCACATAAACAACTTATACCACCACCAGCCTTTGTTACAAATGTATATAAGCACCTTGTAATACCATCAAACCTTGTTACAGTACCATATAAGCACTTTATACTACCATCAGACCTTGTTACTGTAGTATGTAGGCAGCTTATACCACCATCTGACATTGTTACTGTAGTATATAGGTACCTTATACCACCATCAAATTTTGTTACAGGTAGTGTGGAACTGCCGTATACCACCCACCACCTGATCTTGTGACTGTGGTATTTAGGCACCTTATAATGTCATCAGATTTTGTTTCTGTAGTATGTAAAAAATCTGTACCTCCATCAAGCTTTATTACAGTAATACAAATGCATCTTATACCACTATTGAACTTTGTTACAGTAGTATGTAAACATCACATACAACACTCTCATTTTGTTATAATAATATGCAGGGACCCTATGCCAGCATTGATCTTTGTTACAGAAATTCCAAACACCATATACCTCCATCAAACCTTGCAACAGCAGTATATAAACACCTTATACTTCCACCAGACTTTGTTACTGTAGTATATACACACTTTGTAAAGCCATCAGACCTAGTTACAATAATATATAAGCACCTTATATTACTATCAGACCTTGATACTGTAGTACATAGGTACCATATAGCACCATCTGACCTTGTTACAGTAGTACTTAGGCACCATGTACCACCATCTGACCTTGTTATTATAGTATGTAGGCCCAATATACCAACATCTGACATTATTACTGTAGTATGTAGGCACATTATACCAGCATTGAGATTTGTTACAGTAATTGTAAGCACCATATACCACCATCATACCTAACCACAGGAGTAGATAAACACCTTTTACCACCACCGGACTTTGTTACAATAGTATATACGCACTTTGTAATGCCATCAGACCTTGTTACAGTACCATATAAAAACCTTATATTACTATCAGACCTTGTTACTGTGGTATGTAGGGAACTTATACCACCACTAGACTTTGTTACAATAATATATAAGTACCTTGTAAAACCATCATACTTAGTTACAGTACAATATAAGCATCTTATATTGCTATCAGACCTTGTTACTGTAGTACATAAGCACCATATACCACCATCTGAACTTGTTACAATAGTATGTAGGTACCATATACCACCATCTGACCTTGCACAGTGGTATGTAGTCCCCACATGCCACCATCAGACCATGTTACAGTAGCATGTAGACACTGTATACCACCATCTAACCTTGTTACAGCAGTATGTAGGCACCATATACCACCATCTGACCTTGTTACTATACTATTTAGGCATCTTATACTGCAAGACTTTGTTACTGTAGCATGTAAAAAACATATACCTCCATCAAACTTTGCTACAATATTACAAAGGCACCTAATACCGCCACCAAACTTTGTTACAGTAATATGTAAGCATCATGTACAATACTCTGACCTTGTTATAATACTATGTTGGCACCTTATACCATCATCAATATTTGTCACAGCAATTGTAAGCACCATATACCACCATCATACCTACCACAGGAGTAGATAAACACCTTATGCCACCACCAGACTTTGTTACAATAGTATATAAGTACATTATAATACAATCAGACCTTGTTACAGTACCATATAAGCACCTTACATTACTATCAGACCTTGTTACTTAGTATGTAGGTACCTTGTACCACCACCAGACTTTGTTACAGGTAGTACGGAAGCACCATGTACCACCATCTGACCTTGTTACTGTAGTATGTAGGCACCATATAACACCATCTGTCATTGTTACTGTAGTATGAAAGCAACATATACCAACATCAAACTTTGCTACAGGTAGTGTGGAAGCACCATACACCACCGACCACCTGACTCTCAGTATGTAAAAAATCTATACCGCTATTAAACTTTGTTACAGTAGTGCAAACACATCTTATACCACTATTGAACTTTGTTACAGTAGTATGTAAACATCATATACAACACCCTGACCTTGTTATAATATTATGTAGGCACCTTATACCAGCATTGATCTTTGTTACAGTAATTGTAAGCATCATATACCACCATCAAACCTTACAACAGCAGTACATAAACAGCTTATACCTCCACTAGACTTTGCTACAATAGTATATAAGCACCTTGTAAATACATCAAACCTAGTTACAATAATATATAAGCATCTTACATTACTATCAGACCTTGTTACTATAGCAAATATGTACCATATACCGCCACCTGACCTTGTTACTGTAGTATGTAGGCACCTTATACCACCATCAAACTTTGTTATAAGTATTGCAGAAGCACCATATACCAGTACCTGACCTTGTTACTGTAGTATTTAGGCACTTTATACTGTCATCAGACTTTGTTACTGTAGTATGTAAAAAATATATATACATCCACCAAACTTTGTTACAGTAGTATAAAGGCACCTTATACCACTATCAAACTTTATTATAGCAATATGTAAACATCATATACAACATCCTGAACTTGTTATAATACTATGCAGGCATCTTATACCAGCACTGAACTTTGCTACAGTAATTGTAAGCACCATATACCAACATCAGACCTTACATAAACACCTTATATTACCACCAGACTTTGCTACAATAGTATATAAGCATCTTGTAACACTATCAGACCTTGTTACAGTACCATATAAGCAATTTATATTACTAGAAGACCCTGTTACTGTAGTACATAGGTACCATATACCACCATATGATCTTGTTACAATACTATGTAGGCACCACACACTACTATCTGACCTTGTTACAGTAGTATGTAGTCACCATATACCACCGTCTGACCTTGTACTGTAGTATTTAGGCACCTTATACTGCCATAAAACTTTGTTACTGTAGTATGTAAAAAAAATATACCTCCATCAAACTTCTTTACAGTAGTACCTTATACCACTATTGAACTTTGTTACAGTAGTATGCAAGCATCATATACAACACTCTGACCTTGCTATAGTACTATGTAGGTACATTATACCAACATCAAACTTTGTTACAGTAATTGTAAGCACTATATACCGATATCAGAACTTACTACAGGAGTAGATAAACACCTTACACCACCACCAGACTTTACTGCAATAGTACATAAACATCTTATAACACCATTAAACCTTGCTACAGTACCATATAAATACATTATATTACTATCAGATCTTGCTACTGTAGTACATAGTCACCTTATACTGCCATCAAACACTGTTACAGTAGCAGGTAAGTACCTTATACCACCATCAGACCCTGTTACAGCAGTCCATAAACACCTTATAGCACCATTAGAACTTAGTACTGGAGTACATTAACACCCCATACCAGAATCAGACCTTTTTACAGAAGCACATAAGCATCTTATAGCACCATCAGACCTTCGTACAGTACATAAGCTCTTTATACCACAATCAAACTTTGTTACAGGACTATACAAACAATTTATACTACTATAAAACCTTGTTACTGTGGTACATAAGCACCATATACCACCATCAAACATTGTTTCAGTTGAACAGTTGTACAGTTGTACAGCATATTACACCACCATCAGACCTTGTTATAGTAGTACACAAGTACCTTATACCACCATCAGAAATTATTACAGTAGTACACAAACACGTTATACCTTCATCACACTTTCATCATACATCACACATCACACCTTGTCAAAGTATTATGTAAGTAGCTTATAACATCATCAGACTTTGTTACAATACTACATAAATACCTTATATCACAATCAGATTCTTATTACAGCCAGGTGATGCCTGTAGGTATTTCTGCAGTTACATCCTACTGATGCCTCTAGGCATCAGATATTGATTACTCATATTTGCATTAATAATTTCCACATTAATAATTTCAAAAAAATGCTGCATATAAAGTATTAAAAATTTCATCTTTAAAGCTTGCACAATGGTAAGCACACTCATGTTGATACTTGACCTCTGCCTAGTACAGGTAAACATAGATTAATTGTTGGCCGTATAGTATTTATTTATATTGTTATAAATTTCATGCTTTTCTAAATACCTCAGCAACCAAGTAACACAGTCATAACTGCTTAACCTCATATGAAAGCTCTTGGATGAACGAAATGCTGCTAACAGTATGTGTATAACTTGAGGGGTTGCTGAGATATTGTAAGTTGTTTACAAAATATTACAAACTTAATAGTTACTATGCTTACTGTGACTTATAAAATGCAGTTTAAGACATAGTGCCTAAGGAATACTAGCAATACAAAAATAGCATGTGCTGAAGAGGGAGACCCCTACTTTATAAATATTTGTATGACATATACATACATACATACATACATACATACAAATGTTTCAAGCACAGGCATTAAGGCCCTTCTAGCTTGCCAATATACCAAAACACTTGTTCCCATAATAAGTATCCGGGTTGTTCTTAAATATATCTAAACTAGTACTTGCTTTAATGTAATTTGGTAGTCTGTTCCCTGTATCAGCTTCTCTGTCAGAGAACCAATTAGTACACTTCTCATTCCTGTAGAATCTTCTACATAGGTTATCTGATGATTCTCTAGTATTTTTGATAACCCCAAATATTCCCAGTGGTAATTGTCCCTAAATGCCCTTTATACCTGAATAAGATCTCCTCTTAAATATCTGTAAGAGACACTGTACAAGTTCAGATATTTTAGTCTTTCATAATAACTTAGATTTTCACATCCATGGATGCTCTTGGTATATTTCCGCTATCAAACCTTTTCAAAGTAGTATAAGTACCTTATAACATCATTAGACTGTGTTACAATACCACCTAAGCACCATATACCACAGTCTGACCTTGTTAGAGCAATCATAAGCACCTTTTACCACTACCAGATCAAGTTATAGTATGTAAGCATCTTATAACATAGATTTTGTTGCAATGCAATCTAAAGACTTTATACTGCCATCATACCTTGTTATGGTAGTAAATAAACACCTTATAGCACAATCAGACACTGTTACAGTAGAAATAACCACCTTGTGCCACCATTAGACCCCATTATAGTATGTAAGCACTTTATACAATAATTAGACTTTGTTGCAGTACAACCTAAACAATTTATAGAGCCATGATACCTTATTGCAATAGTAAATAACTACCTTGTATCACAATCAGACCCTGTTATGATACAAATAAGCACCTTACACCTCCACCAGACCTGATCAAAGTAGTATAAATACCTTATAACTTCATCAGACTTTGTTACAATTGTGATACCCGTGCCCTGGCCCACCAATCAAGGAGCCTCAATCCTCACCACTAACAACTTAGACATATAACACTCATATATGAAGAAAGGATAACAAATACACACAGTAAAGTGCATAGCACACATAAATCACACTCAGTCCAGGGCTGGTCACTCCCTTGCTCCCTAGGTCCCCAATAAGACTCCCCAATGGCACAGCTATAGGGTCCAGATCTCAGCCTAGCTGGGCAAGCTAAAATCTCCAGCACCCTCTCTCTCCAACCAGTGCTTCATGCCCCTGCCCAAGTAGCTAACACACACACGCACTTTGAGATAAGTTTATACAACCACACAGATACTCCTGGAGAATGCTGGCACAGGTTCTCCAGCTGTGCCCCCTTTCCCAGACTATACAGTAGTACTCTGCAACTACGTAGCTAATAATTATCAGCTACTCAAAGGCCCTTAAAAGGGTGTCCAATTATTACTGTGCAATATTATTATCCAATTGGTAGTATAGCCTAGGGCCAAAGCTATTAGAGTGGCCTTGTACAGCTTTTTCCAAAGGCATACAAGTACTCTTAAGAACTTAACTTATCTCTACAGAAATCAGCCACAGTTAAAAGGTTTTAAAATATTCAATAATAAATAATTAAAATCACAAGACAATACTTTCTACTGCACAGTCAGTGCTAGTCAAGAGTTCAGAGATCACACAGAAATGCGTAAAATAATTCAGTAGTACAGTTCTGACATAACAGAAAACACTTAGTCTAAACTTCCTAGTTTAGCTATCCCTAAAAGAAAACACAAGTCTAAGATAACTTACATAAGACAACAGGCAGAGTGCTGAGTTGGATGATCCAGACAAAAATGCTTAGTGCCTTCTTGTTCTCTCTGTTTAAATTGAAACTGCAGTTCTGATAAAACATTACATCATTTCACACTTTCCTGGTGTTCCCAGGCTGACAGAAACTGCATTTACATTCTTTTACACTTAGAGCAATAAAGGACATTCCACATGTAAATTCTGGTCATTAACTTTAGCCTTAAAATAATAGACAGGAAGCCTTCATCTAGCCTGACCGGAGCCGAATTGTAAACATCAAAGACAGTCATGAAATAATTTTAATTTCAAAGGACCAACAAGAAATACTTGACTTAGCTTTCTTTACAGCAGAGGGCAATGTTGCCACATTGTTTTAAGTTCCACATTTTACAGCACATTCTTTCATTTTAGAAGACAAGCTTGTATTTCAACATTCATATTTACAAATGATAGAATTATCTATAAAATTCTATCTGGCTAGGCTGGCAGCCTTCACCCATCTCTACCAGTCTTCATACCCCCCCCCCCCCGGAGAACTCAAGCTAGTTTTTCAAGTGACCCTTGAGAAATGCCGCTTTAGAGGGTTAGGCCTATCTGAGTATACCTACCCCTTTCCCTATCTTGAAAGCTCATTTGCATTGGCATTGCTACTCCCACTGCGGTGTTGTACTGACATATATGCTTGCACCCTCAGGCTGCATCTTAGCAACTTGGCATTAGCTGACTGGCTCTGTTTAACCATGTTAGGGGTTGTGATCTGTCATAACAGTGAATTTTCTTCCATACAGATAAGGCTGAAGTTTCTGCAATGCCCACACTATGGCTAGACATTCATTTTCTACAGTTGCATAGCATTCCTCCCTGAGATAAACCACTGGGTGCTCTTCCCTCTCTGAATAAATCTGGCTAAGTACAGCCCCCACCCCATGGTTCGAAGCATCCACTTGCACAACAAATTATTTGCTGTAATCTGGACTGGCTATCACAGGGGGTCCTCCCAAAGCTTTTTTAAGCTTCTGGAATGCCTGCTCACATGATGGGGTCCACACTACCTTATCTGTCCTGTTCTTCCTTGTCAGGTCTGTGAGGAGAGAAGCTATGGTACTATAACTGGGGACAAACTTTCTGTAGTGCCCTGCTGTCCCTAAAAATACCCTCACCTGCTTTTTAGTAACAGGTGCAGGTCATGCCTGAATGGCTTCCACTTTGGCAGGTCCTGGCCTTATCTTACCACTCCCCACTCTATGTCCTAGGTAGGAGACCTCCGCCATACCCACCTGACATTTGCTCGGCTTAATGGTCAACCCTGCCCTCTGTAGTCTGTCCAGCACCTCCCTGACAGGCTGAAGGTGCTCTGGCCAGAAATGGCTGTAGATGGCAATAACATGAAGATAAGCAAGGGCAAACCCTCTGGCTCTTACTAGGATATGATCTACCAGCCTCTGGAAAGTTGCTGGGGCATTCTTAATCCCAAAGGGCATCTTTGTGAACTCATACAAGCCGAAAGGAGTCACAAAGGCTGACTTCTCTCTAGCACTGGGAGTCAAGGGCACCTGCCAGTAACCCTTGGTAAGATCAAGGGTTGTAAGATACTTAGCCCCATCCAGCTGCCGTAAGGCTTCATCTGTCCTAGGCATGGGGTAAGCATTTGAATCTGTGTGACTATTTAATTTCCTGTTGTCCATACAGAAAGTGGTGCTGCCATCTTTCTTTGGCACTAGCACCACTGGGGAGGCCCAGGGACTGCTGGACTCTTGAATCACCCCTAGTTCCAACATCTCCTGTACCTCCTCCCTCAAGGTCTGTCTAACTCTCTCAGGCACCCTAGTATGAGCCTGCCTAATAGGTCTTTGGTGTCCTGTATCCAGCTGGTGCTGCACCAGGTGGGTGCACCCTGGTTTCCCAGTGAACATGTCCCCACATTCCTGAAACACTACTTGGATTTCTCAAACCTGGGTAGGAGATAGCTGCTGGGACATTGCTACCCCTTCCACTGAGGTGTCAGCCCAAGCCTCACTGAGGAGATCAGTCCCCAGATCTCCCTCAGAATCCTCCTGCAATCCACTGCAAATGCTCAGCACCATGGCCTCACTATCATAGGTTCATAGGTTCATAGGTAGGTACTAGGCTATTGGCCCTAGGACCTATACAAGCCCAGCCAAAAAGGTACCCTGGATTTTGCCACCCAAGAAAATTATTTTCCTGTGCCACTGTCGAGCAGAGCCACAGTGATGATCCCCGGGGTGAATTTCCTATTTCCCATCCAATCATCAAGATTTTTCTTGAAAAGTGCTAATGAGGACCTTTGTTTGATATAGATAGGTAGTTTATTCCAGAGTATGGGAAGTTTCTGGGACAGGAATCTATCCCTCTGGCATGTTCTGTTTATTGTGGTGACAAGGTTTAGGTCCCTAAAGCGTGTATCTCAGAGGGATTGGGATTTCTTTAAGTGGAGCATGTCCAACAGCTCTGGGTTTGACATAGCTTTGTATGTTAGGCAGAGATCACCTCTGAGGAGGCGATATGCGATGGAGTAAAGCTGGAGTTTTTGAGACGGTCTGCATAGGGCATCTGTTTGAGGCCGGTAATCCTCTTTGTGAGGTATTTCTGTGGCCTTTCCAATTGTTGTAGATGTTTTGTGAGGTACATACCAAAAGGGGCATTGTACTCTATAATGGGTCTAATGAGTGATGAGTAGAGGGGAACAATGACCTCTTTTTTTCTGGATGAGAAACCTTTTGTGATGAGGTGTGCCACGTAGAAGGATTTCCTGACTACTGTGGCAATGTGATTATCAAAGGATGGTAAGGTTTCATCATGTTAACATGGTACAATTTGTGCCCCTGCTGTCTGCCTAGCAGTTCCACCATGTAGTTAACATCACTTACCTTTCTTACCACCTTGTAGGGTCCCTCCCAAGATGCTTGCAGTTTGTTGTGTCTGACAGGAATGAGAACCATTACCTGCTGCCCCACAGCATACTCTCTAGCTCGAGCATTCCTGTCATACCACACCTTTTTCTGTTGTTGAGCTTCTGCCAGGTTTTCCTGGGCCAAGCCCATGAGTTCCCTGAGCCTTGTCCTGAGGTTTAGGATGTATGCCACAACAGACTCCTTGTGAGACTTGCACTCACCTTCCCACTCATCTTGAATTAAATCTAGAGGTTTCCTCACCCTATGCCCATACAGCAACTCAAAGGGTGAAAAACATGTGGATTCCAGGGGAACTTCTATGTAAGCAAACAACAGATGGGGCAAATATTTGTCCCACCCCTTTTAAAATTATTTGCAAATGCCCATAGCATGGACTTGATTGTAGAGTTTAACCTCTCAACAAGACCATTAGTCTGGGGATGGTAGGGGGTGGTCTTCATGTGCTTCACCCCACAGGACTTCCACAGACAAGCCAGCAGGTCTGACATGAAATTGGCACCTCTGTCAGTCAGTATTTCTTTTGGGAAACCTACCCTGCTGAAAATCTCTAACAAACCATTTGCCACCTTCTTTGCCTCAATGGAGGATAAAGCCACTGCCTCTGGGTATCGAGTAGCATAATCCAGTACCACTAGGATATACTTTTTCCCTGTGGAACTTGGGGTACTCAGAGGACCCACACTATCCATAGCTATCTCTGAAATGGCTCCTCATTCACAGGCAAAGGCATCAAAGGAGCTCTCACCTTGTCTCTTGCCTTGCCTACCTTTTGGCACTGCTCACAGGGCCTGCAGTACCCTGTTACATCTCTGGAAATTCCAGGCCCATAGAAATTCTGCATAATACGCCTCTTTGTACGTTTTATGCCCATATGACCTGCAAAGGGAATATCATGGGCTATGGCTAGAAGCGCCAGATGGTAGGCTCCAGGCACTAACAACTGCTGTACTCTCTCACATTCTAGCCCTCCCTCAGGGATCCACTGTCTGTATAGTAATCCTTTATCTCAGTATACAGATTCCCCCTTTCCTTGAGAATTAGCTGCCTCCCTAGCTACCTGCCTCAGGCCTTGCAATGTAGGGTCTGAGAGCTGAGCCTGTCTCAACTCTCTCCCTGTAACCCTTCCCAGCTCCCCTTCCACAGGAAGTCTGGCATCCTATGATAGCGGTGCCTCACTGCCAGCCTGGGTACTACTACTCACCTCTACCTTTGCTGTCACTCTGTCCGAGGGACCATCAGTACCCGCAAACAGCTGTGACTCACTGAAACTTTCACTGTTACAGAGTAGCTCCCTCCCTGAAGTAACCACCTCAGCAGTCCTGGCTGCAAGCATGCAGTCTCTCCGGGTCTCCCCCAGGCTACCAGACTTACCTCCTTGTCTCCAAGCCTGACTGCATGTAACTACATAAGCATATGGTACTGCCTCATCTAAATCATTCCCTATCAGGACATCTGCAGGATGGTAGTTTAGTAACCCTTATGTCTCAAGACAACCTACTACTGGCATTTTGTCTTTCCCACTTACTGACTCCCTCACCTATGGTTCCCCACCTTGCCTCCGTGGACACCTGTATACCACATGGCCTCACTGGTTGCATTCAAAACATTTAACCCTAGCTCCTGGACATGTACCTGGACTAGTGGATTCCCCTGCTACTAGCAGATTCTGTTGTGGCAGTCTGTGCTGCCCACCATGGGTTTCTTTAGACCCATGAGCAGTACTGGGGGTCCCCTTCCTGTGCAGGGCTGCCCTGCTTGCCAGCTATAGGTCTCCCTTCTTCCCCAACTCATCTGAAATAGCACATTTTCTATAAGCTAACCAGATCCTCATGTCCTCAGGCAAAGTGTTAAGGGCTTGTTCCCTCACCAAAAGGTCTGCCAGCCCTTCAAAAGTGGTGACCTGACATCCACTCACCCACCTAAGGAAATAAGTGCTCAATTCAGCAACATATTCACACACATTTTCATCTGTCTTGCGTCTACCCTCACAAAACATTTTCTTATATGCTTCAAGTGTTAGCTTAAACAGTTCTAACAGACAAGTTTTTTTACAGCAGTATAATCAAAACATGCAATGTCAGAAATTTTGGACAGAACAGTTACAGCTTTACCATGGAGTAAAGGGGTCAGGAACCATACCCAGAGCCCTTGGTCAACTTCATACTGTTTACATACCCTCTCAAACATATGAAATGAAACTATCAAAATTATCTCCCTCTTTAAACTGCGGAAGAAATTTACTGACCTTTTGAGCTTCTGGAGTCCAGTTACTCCCTTTCCCATTACCTCCATGACTCTGGTGAAGAGCCAGCATCTCCTTCTCATGCTGCCTCTGCCACTCTTTTTCTACAGCTTGCAGATGTAACAGTTTCTCATTCTCCTCAACCGGCAAACATTGCAGTCTCTCATCTGCTTCTAATTCCACACGCCTTGGCCTCCAACTCAAGTCCCTTTAGCTCCAGCTGGATTTTTAAGTCCACTGCAGAAAGGTTGAGCTGTCCATTCTCCGAAGGAATTATATCTCCACTGCCAG
This sequence comes from Protopterus annectens, assembly GCF_019279795.1. NCBI lineage: Eukaryota > Metazoa > Chordata > Ceratodontiformes > Protopteridae > Protopterus > Protopterus annectens. The sequence goes on from NC_056733.1 coordinate 173,140,035, forward strand.
TCTGATTGTCCTCCTGGTTGCTGTTTTCTGATGCAGCTGTAACCAAGGCTGCAATCAGGTCTGCCTTAGTCAGGTTTCCATGCACCAGTCCCTTAGCCTGGCATGTCTCCTCCATCTGGCTCCTTGTCAGCTTTCCATATTCCTCTGCTGACATGCTGCCTGCACAACCTGACTAGCTAAGCTAACAAAATAAATAAACCAATTGTGATCTGAACTCTGCGTATTCACTGCATGGCTGTTTTGAAGTACAAAACACATTCAAAGCTCACTGTACACAAGCTACTGGATTCACTCTACCCACACCACTACAAGCCAATTGGTATTTGCCAATGAATTAATATGTGATGTGGATATCCTACCTCTGCCAAACAATTAATATGTGAGGATATTCCAACCACTGCCATCAATTAATATGTGAGGTGGATATCCCAACCAGTGCCACCAATTAATATGTGACACCAGTGCCCTGGCCCAGCAATCAAGGAGCCTCAATCCTCACCACTAACACCAGAGAGGGCTTCTCATATATGAGGAAAGGATAATAAATACACACAGTAAAGTGCAATTTCCCTTAAGAGCACACAGAGATCACAGTCAGTCTGGGGCTGGTCACTCCCTTGCTCCCCAGGTCCACAATAAGACTCCCCACTGGCACAGCTATAGGGTCCAGATCTTGGCCTAGCTGGGCAAGCTAAAATCTCCAGCACCCTCTCTGTCCAACCAGTGCTTTATGTCCCTGCCCAAGTAGCTGACACACACACACTTTGAGATAAGTTTGTACAACCACACAGACACTCCTGGAGAAGGTTGGCACAGGTTCTCCAGCTGTGTCCACTTTCCCAGACTATACCGTAGTACCCCGCCACCACCCAGCTAATAATCAGCTACTCAAAGGCCCTTAAAAGGATGTCCAATTATTACTGTGCAATATTATTATCCAACTGGTAGTATAGCCCAGGGCTAAAGCTATTATAGTGGCCTTGTACAGTTTTTACCAAAGGCATACAAATACTCTTAAGAGCTTAACTTATCTCTAGACAAATCAGCCACAGTTAAAAGGTTTTAAAATATTTAATAATAGATAATTAAAACCACAAGACAATACTTTCTACTACACAGTCAGTGCTAGTCAAGAGTTCAGAGATCACACAGAAATACTTAAAATAATTCAGTAATACAGTTCTGACATAACAGAAAAACACTTAGTCTAAACTTTCTAGTTCTAGCTATCCCTAAAAGAAAACACAAGTCTAAGATACCTTACATAAGACAACAGGCAGAGTGCTGAGTTGGATGATCCAGACAAAAATGCTTAATGCCTTCTGGTTCTCTCTGTTTAAATTGAAACTGCAGTTCTGATAAAACATTACATCATTTCACACTTTTCTGGTGTTCGCAGGCTGACAGAAACTGCATTTACATTCTTTTACACTAAGAGCAATAAAGGACATTCCACATGTAAATTCTGGTCATTAACTTTAGCCTTAAAACAATAGGCAGGAAGCCTTCATCTAGCCCAGCTGGAGCATAATTGTAAACATCAACGGCAGTCATGAAATAAATTTACAAGAAATGCATGACTTAGCTTTCTTTACAGCAGAGGGCAACGTTGCCACATTGTTTTAAGTTCCACATTTCACAGCACATTATTTCATTTAAGAAGACAAGCTTATATTTCAACATTCATATTTACAAATGATAGAATTATCTATAAAATTCTATCTGGCTAGGCTGGCAGCCTTCACCCATCTCTACTAGTCTTCACAACAATATCACCTTAACACTATATACCACAATGAGACCTTGTTACAGTAGACACAACCACTTCTTACCGCCATCAGACCTTGTTACAGCACATAATCACCTTATAACATAGACTTTGTTGCAATACTACCCAAACACTTTGTACTGCCATCATACGTTGTTACAGTAGCACATAAGGACCTTATAGCACTGTGATGACCCACCACTGGACTAGAAATCGAGGATCCTCAAGCCTGTTGCCAGTGGGTGATGTACACTGGGAGGATGAAAAGTACATAAACATTATTTCCAGATGCAGCTCTCTACATCAAGGGCAATTTCCCCTAAGAGCACACAGAGACCACAGTCAATCTGGGTCTGGTTTCTCCTGATCCCCAATAAAACTCTCGACTGGCACATCTATAGAATTGAGTCCTTAGCCAGGGTTCAAAGCCAAGACCTCCAATACTCTATGTCCAACAGTGCTTTGTCCCTGCCAAAGTAGCCAACACACACACTCATGGAGATTTGTTTTACACACACACACACACACACACACACACACACACACACACACACACACACACACACACACTCACACACACGCACACACACACCTAGAAACGGCTGGCACAGGTTTACTAGCTGTGCCCCCTTCTGCCCAGACTATAAGGTAGTTATCACTGCCACCAGAACCCCTTATCCACTACTTTAAGGCCTTTAACAAAGGGTGTCCAATCTTACTGTGTAATGTTACTATTGATACAAATGATAGTTTGACCAAGAGCAATGCTATTAGGAGTGGCCCACACATTGTCACCAAATAAATATGTCAGTACTTTCAGAACTTAAATATCTCTAGACAGATCAGTCACAATGAAAGGTTTAGATATATTTAATAATAAATATTAAAAGAACAAGACAATACTAAATATAAATTTACATTGACATCAGAGTTCAAAATCACGGGAAATATTTTAAACCACATTGCAGGACAGTCTATAATAAATAACTAAAAATATCTATATTAAGCTTTGCTATATTTCTGACTATATCTAAGAGAATTACTGTAACCTAAGAATTTACTTACTACAGAACCAGGCAAACATGTGAGTGGAGCTTGATGTTGTCAGGTTTCAGACGGAATACAGATTGCTGTGCCTCTCAGACAGTTCTCAAATTAATATATCAAATATTACTGCTGGGCTAGTTGGCTGAATCACATCATTTCATATCATCTCACTTCTAGTCCCCAGGCCCAAATCAACCATAGATGGCAGCTGGTAGCATTTAGCATCTATCTATAAAATATATAGACAAGGCTTTTCCTCGGATCTTTGGCAAATGGTGGAAGTTATAAAACGATAAAACACTTTCAAGACAATACAGAAAACTTTTCAGCACAGACATCGTGTCTCCTTTTTGCCATAAAGGAATTTAATGTCAACTATTTTTCTGAAGTTTTGCTGGACTGAATTTAACCTCCTGTATTCCAGTTTCCACTATTAAAATATATATGTTTAAACAGTTAAAATAGTGCCTGTATATTTCTGTTCTATTTCAGTAGGGCATGTTGTGGTTACATTTTAAGCACAAGCACTTTATTAAATATCTTTTCAGTACACATGTCTGTACAAACCTAGTTTGATATATACATGACATACAGTTCTACCATATTTGTAACACAAGCATCTTATATGAATCATGTTGATATTCACAAATAACATATAATTATTTACACAATTTCAGATACTGCCATCAGATCTTGTTGCGGTAGTATGCAAGTATCTTATACCACAATCAGATCTTATTTCAGTGGTACATCAGCACCTTGTACCACCATCAAACCTCATCATAGTAGTAAGTACTGTAAGTACTTTGCACCACCACCAAATGTTATGTTAGTGCTTGATCTTGTATTTTCCTGTCTTGACCACTGGAGTGCACTTTAATGTGGACTTGCAGAGAATGATCTGTCTTATTTATATGTTAATAGGGTCATAGATGTATATTAGGCTAATAACCACTAGGGCCCTAATAAACATAGCCAGGCAACTTAAATAGGACCCACAAATATGATTTATATTTGGTTTATAGAGGTTGCTTTACTGTCTGCATCTGTCCATCAGAGACATAGGAGTCAGGCCAGGGGGTGAATATCTGATTGCCCATTCATTGGTCCAAGTTCTGTTTAAATAGGGATAGGGAAGAATTCTGCTTCGCATAGATGGGAAGCCTGTTGCAGAGAATGTGAATTCTCTGAGAAACATATTTGTCTCTTCAACATGTCCTAGTTATTATGTCACAAGCAAAATTTAGGTCTTTTAATCTAGTAGTTCTGATACTCTTTATTTCGTGGATGTGCAAAAGGTTCATCAAAACAGAGTCCAGGGACGTATTGTATACCAGGCAAAGATCACCCCTCAGAAGTCTATTTGACACTGAAAAAGGGACAGGGTTTTGAGGCGATCAGTGTAGGACATTGTGTTTACTCCCTGTATTCTTTTTGTAAGAAACCTATGTGGCTGTTCCAGTTGCTGCATGTGTCTTGTCAGGTACATACTGAAGAGGGCATTATACTCTATGATGGCCTTTTTGAATGCCAAGTACAGTGGTATGATGACCTCTCTGGAACTAGAAGCCCTGACCTTGCTAATATGTTCAGCAACATAGAAATATGTTCTTACTACCTTGGAGACATTCTGGTTAAAGGTTAGGTTACTATCTACCTGAGTTCCAGATCTCTGAATAGTGAATCAACTTTTAAGGGTGTTTTATCGATGACATAGTCACCCAGGATGGCAGACTTTTCAAAAGGTACTGTAATAAATTTTGTGGTATTTAGTTTTAAGCCAAGGCTTTGGCACCATGTGTTTCTCTGTATTTGACTTTTCTGAAGGGTGTTCCTGTCTTGGGGAGATTCAAAGACTGCTCTGAGTTTGCAATTATCTGCAAACGTCATTAGCCAGAGGCCTTTGATATTGGTTTTGTCACCTGAAAAGTAAATGGCAAAGAGGAGTGGGGCTAGCACAGAGCCCTGGGAGACTCCACTGATGACCAACCCCTTTGTGGAAGTGGCCTCAGTGATTCTAACCTCTTAGCTCCTATCAGTGTGCCAATTATCTATCCAGCTTGTTAAAAAGTGGTTTATACCTAGTTTTGCAAGTGTGTTGATAATGTCTGAGTAGGGTATTGTATCAAGCGCCTTAACCAGATTTAGGTAAGCAGTATGCACCATTTTCCCCTCACCTATTGCCTTAGTGACTTTTTCAAAGAAGTCCACCAGATTCACTAAACATGACCTTCCTTTGACAAAACCAAACTGTGAAGGATCAGATGTCTGGTGGTCTCCTATGTCCTTGTTGATAATTTCCATGATAATTCTTTCCATGGCTTTGCGATTTTTACCATAACTGTTTTTCCTTTTGTTGTATATCCTTTTTAATCTGAGATGCCATCAGTTCTGGGCTTACTTCTGGTAGATACAGCAGCCTCTATGCCACCATTGACATGGTTGTACAGAGTTTCTGAGAGCAATTCAGTATAGGCTCGTGTGTTCTTGGGGACTGGAGGGGCATTGAACTTTGACAATCCATCACTTGATAATATTTGCCTTTGAATAGTTCCTAATGGTTTTACTGGGATTACAGAGTTAATTTTGATTTCAAAGGAGACAGCTTTATGGTCAGACCTTACCAGAGAAGATGAGACATTGAGGGTATAGCATTTCCCCATATTTATGAGCATGAGGTCCAGTATGTTGGAGCCTCTAGTGGGGATATTCACTGTTTGGTAAAGGGTGTTTGTACTTATGAAGTCCAGGAATCTCTGTGCCTGTAGATTTCAGTACATGTATGACTGTCAGTCTAAAGAAGAGTAATGAAAGCCTTCCATGGGTAGGGTATTAGGCTGGATTGTAAGTGTCTACAGTAGAATCAAGTATGCTTTGTGAGCTTCTTGGAACATGGAGCGTGACTTATAGCTAGCTAGGATATGGTACGGGATTTTGTCTATGGTGATCTGCTTGTGGAGGAACTCCAGTGCATTATCCTGTATGACCACCCTAGAGGTATTCTTTTTACTGATGAATTTTGAGATGCCTTCACCTTTAACCCTTATCTGTGCAGCTACCAGTTTGAAAGTGTGGAATGCACTGAAAACCTTGCACTGCTGGTGTATTCTCTGCTGATTTTGCGGATTTAAACCATGTCTGAGTAACTGCACAGATGTCTATATTCTCAAGTGTGAGAAGGGCTTGAAAAGAGTGTAACTTTTTATTAGGCTCCAGGCATTGAGCAGTAACACCTTGATGTTCTGCTGAGTTGATTTGGCTATGCAGGAAAGTTTGACAATATGCTATTGACTAAAAAGGCACTATGAGGGTGTATAAAATTGTATCTAGTATTTGAAAGTCTATTGAGGAAAGGTGCAGACCATCTTTGGCAAATCAAGATGGTCTGCTGACTATATCCTCCCAAGCTGACAAACATTGGATTATAATGACACAGAAAGATAGCCAGTAGTTAAAATCAGTCCTTTTTTGTTCATAATGTGGCATCATCCTTGGTGATGGCAATATGCTGCTCAGTGCTAGGCTCATACCAATCTGAGACACATAGTCTGAAAGCTCCATAATGTCTCTCTTCATATAGTCCATGGAGTAACCTCTTAGGTCACTTACACCTACATGGACTATGATGGAATCATACAGATATCTACGGTATAATGACTTGAGTATGTGCATGGCTTGGGGGATCCTGGCTCCTTATTCATCTTGGTTAGATGGGTATCAGTATATCTTAAAATGGAGTCCCCTATGATGAGTCGCCTTGGAAGTGTCTTTGCTTGCCTTAGGAGCTGGTGTTTGGGGCTCCACTGAGAGTGACAGTATGTGTGGTATTGGGTGCTGTTTTTTCTGGCTGCCTTTGGGCTTGTTGAGGAATAGCTTTGACAACAGGTGGTATAGGGGATCTTTCTTGTTTAGGAAGATTGCTTTTAAGAGCCCCAGCATCTATTAGTCTATGTGTGTGTGATGTATGCTATATGAGGTGGGTGTTGTGTGCATTGTTTTGACAACATGATGTGCACTTGTATCAAGAGTTTAGCCTCCAGTGTCATTGTGTAAGTACACCTCTCACATACTTTGTCTGGTTCTTTAAGGATTAAGTGGTTGTCAGTAAACATAAGACAATTGCTAAATTGTCTCAAGATACCCATATCCACAATGCAGGCTATAGACTGCATATCCATACTGTCCAGCCATTTGATTAAGCTACAAGGGGGTAGTATATTGAGGTAAGAAGGTTATTAAGGGTGCTTTGTTGGTGCAGACTAATAAGGGTGCTTTACTGGGGCAGAATTTTGAAAATTCTACTAACTTTAATGTTTATACAGCACTGAATTCTACTAGATCTGTAGGTATTGCCACTCAACACCCAACTATTTAATCTAAGCTTGTTGGCCAAAGGTATTTGCACTATATTAAGGTATTTGCACTATATTGCTGCTTTACAGGTTACAGTTTTATGGACTGTTCTACATGGAAAATTTGTTCTCTAGATGCTTTCTACTGTGCAGGGCACTGCTAACCCATGCAAACATGCAACATTTACAGCTGCACAGAAAAAACAGGAAACTAAATAATGAGCCCTGTGCCCAATAAAATGACTACACTATGAATCCTTTTGTGTATTCCCCAAGTCAATCGTCCGGGCAAGCATCACCTGCCACAAGATGAATAAAGCCAGTCCTCCTAATGTAAACAGACAGTAGATAATCACAAGTGCAATGCTAACGCAGACAACTTCAACAGCTAGCTGGAAATCCCTTGCTGAAGGCAATAACAAGACTGTCTTACATTAGTAACAGTAAGCAGAAGAGGAATTTTGCAAAACATTGAGTGAAATGCAGACATAAAAGCAAGAAACAGTAATGATCACTCAAAGTAACTTGTGTGGTTTAGCAATCAGAAGTACTTAACTTTGCTTGGATGGCACTAAATACAAGTAAAACACTTTTGGAATGCAGGCTAGGACTCCAGGCTTCAATGAGTTCCAGAAAAATGAGCAAGAGAAAATATGTTGCAAAGGAGGTTTACTCAAGAGCAATACTCTTTGCAGAGTGGGTACTCAGTATTTTGAATCTATGGAAAATAATGGGTGGGGAAGAGTATACAAATAGTTTATACAACAGTCAATAGCAATGAAAGAGGTGGGGAGAAACTTTGGAAATCAGATCATCATAAGAGGTGGAGGGCAGAGACATAGTCTTATAAAACACCACCAGAATGGTGGCAGAGTTGTGAAAATATCAAGGAACAAGTAGGCTAGCTACAGGGAAAGGCTAGCCATTCAGACATCATTCAAATAAAGGCAATTCTGGCATTCTTTCAGAAACTAGCTTAAAGTGTTATTGGGGGAGGGGGCAGACACATAATGCAAGCAGGTAAATGATAAGCAGAATATTAAAGCACTGAAGCACAAACTGGAGCAGAGACGACTCTCTCACTATTGAACTTCTGCTACAGTTTAAGGCACCAGACTATGCAGAAATTTACCAGTAACACTGTTTATGAGAAAAATGTAATAATGAATGACTAAGGCACAAATCTGGTAGTAGTACACAGTTCTGCAACAACTGTGGATTAAACCACAAGATTATGACCCACCAGGGTTTAAAATACAAACCGATAGCTTTTACAAGTAATTCTGCTTTTGGAAATAGAAGTCAGGAATAATACAAAAACACAATCTTGCCATGACTGCTAATTAAAGTACAAGACTAAGGTCTCTGAACAAACTAAAAAAAATGCAATCAGATGGAACAGAGCAGAAATGTACAAAGTAGTATCACCACGCAGGCCATAAGTGTGACTTAAATATTTCAGCAAAATCAAAATAATTAAAATATTTTAATTGACTTCCATTGTCATAGTTTTGATTGGCGCCCCAAGGTTTAGTCATATTACCCTTGCCCTGTGTGATCTGAAGTGTATATTTTTCATGGTGAGGTCATTTTTTAAGATGTTAATTTTGACCTTCTGTGTCCTATATGGTATGTACAACTTTTACTGAAGGTGCATCTACTGCCTAATAGCCTGACTTGACTGCTGATATTATCACAGCTTATTTAGCGTTCACATGTCAAACAATAACAGCTGAAGTCTGTTATTGTAAATGGAGTGCATGTTGCTGCATTTTGGGGTAGAGTTTTGTTGTTTTGTATCACATTAAGTGCTTATCTGAGTCACAATTGACAGTACATTGGATATGATTCTACAGATATTAGAAGGCCTAGCTGGAAACATGGAACAATAAAACAGTGAACTGCCATCATAAGAATGGATTTTGAGCATCTGTCTCTGGCAGCTGACAGACAAGAATGCAGTTTGAGCATCTGAAAGGGAGATATGATAGGAGTTGAAGAAGATGTGGGGCAGTTGCAGTTATCGGTGGAATGGTTGCACAGGTACTGGAAAGACCTAGAAAACAGGCCTGGGGGAAAGAACTTGAGATTTATTGGCCTGAAAGGGGAGGTAGAGAGATGCGGTTTGTTCTTATTGTTGCAGAACTGGGTGCAGGACCTATGTCCTATGTCCTATTGAGCCTGCAATGGATTCCGAAATTTGTACAGCTTAACCGAGTGGAGTTCTGGATCCTGAGTGGGAGAGGGTGCAAAATCTCGTGGTTACATTCCATTGTTTTTGGACATAGGAGTAGGTGTTGCAGCAGATAACAGAAGGGCTTAATGCTGGCCAGCCAGAGAGTCAAAGTGATAGAATAGTTCTCTATGGCAATGTATAAACTGCTAGTCCATATGTCTATAGCATCAGCATGGCACTTTAAACAGATGAGGGTTTCCATGAAGATGTTTTACCCTGCTGTCTTAAGAGTAGCATGACATAGCAGGATCTATAACTTTCATTACTTTGGATATATAAGTATGCAGCAAAATGCTCAGGCACTTGGTGGCAAACAGAAAGGGTACTCCTCTGTGAAACTGAGGTGGCCATAGATTACCAAAGAGGGGATGGTGAAGACTGGCAATATGCAGCTGCTGATGGGAGAAATGTAAAAGTAGGAGGAGCAAGCCAACTGAAAAGCACAGAATCAGCTATAACACAGAATGAACAAGTTTATGTGTTGATAAGGTGTCAAAAAGTACTCCACTGGATGATCACACAAGAGACAGATCCCTTTGAAAGTTCCAAATGCAGGTAGCAGTGAGAATCTTGGCCATTGTCAAAATGAAAGAAAAGGTGATTTAGAAACAGGAAAGTGCAATTCAAATGTCAGTTTTACCAGATGAGCAGAAAAAAGCAAGTAGGCAAAAGGATGGTGGTCCTCTCTCTAAATGGGTCAAAAGAGGCTTGAACAGGTTGAATACTGATTTGCAAGACAGGCACTCCAGCAGCTGTGAAACAAGTAGAAGTGGATCTTTTTATAAGGAATGCATTATGATGTACTCACAGTTTGACTTATTGAGTGTTCACCATATAATACATTTGCTGCTTTTCACATTTGAGCAATATTTTACCATTACCAAATTTTTGACCAATTGCCTACTCAATAAAATAAAGCTAATATATACTTTATTCCATATTTTATTTTATTTTACATTTGTTAACTGGAGGTGTCTGACTGAGCCGAAAAGGCCCTTTTTCAGCAGAGGCCTGGGGAGAAAAGCTCCACAAAGAAAAATTACAGACACATTTAGTTATTTAGACATGATCAGTATACACACAAATTACAAGAGACAGTAATCAGAAGACAGTGGTGGAGTTAGCTAAGTGTATTACTGTGTGCTCTTCATGTTTTTGTGTTTTCTTTCAGTATGGCTGGTTGAATGGAAGTAGAGAGACCTTGGCAGTGCAGAAAGTTGAGAATGATTCCATGTGCCAGTGATGGGTCTTATCAAGTCATTGATTTGGTCATTCACTTGGTTCTTACCAAGTCAATGACCACAGACCAATGGCATTGAGAAGAGCTGACCTATGATAAATAATGGAATTTTTGATAAGTAGGCCTTCCTTTTTTGTGAAGAATGTGCAAGAGAAGACACTACCCCTTTATGGGTGCCCAAAGCCTTGTCATACATTGCCTGTTTTGCTTATTTAGGAGCACTGTTTGGAAGAGGGATGTGTAGTTAATTTATACTCACATTGTATGCAACATTATTAGTTTGTGTTAGAATTGTGCAATCTCAACCAGTTTATTTTTGTCTTACTTGTTGTTAGGGAATTGCTGTAATATGAACTGGGTAGGGTTACAATTGTATTGAGTAGATGCAATACTTACAAAGATATGACAGAGATATAGATGGTGTGGCTATAAATGTAGGGTACATTTTATGCCTTGTTTAGTGGCTGTATGCATTAGGGGAATACTATGCCTGCAGTATGTTGTTATGTACATGGTTTAGGGAGAATATCATTTGAAAAGCAACACATACATTACTGTTCTGATTTTGTGGATATAAATGTTGGGTACATTCTGTGCCTTATTTAGCAGCTGCATATATTGGGTGGTACTATATTGGCAGGATGTTGCCATGTACATGGTTTAGGGAGAATGTTGTTTATAAAGCAGAGCATACATTACTGTTCTTTGACAGAATGTTAAAATGTAATGTTTTGGTAAATTAATAGGGTTACTATAGGTAAGAATATGATATGATACTATCAAAAAAACAAACACAAAGCCTAACTAAGTACCAAGAACTGTGCAACCATGCAAAAAAATGCATTAGGCTGGACAAAAAATCCTACTACACAACATTACAAACTAAATACCAACACAATCCGCAAAAATTTTGGAAAAATGTAAACCAGCTACTAAAATCCACCCAAAAGGCTACCCCCAAACCAACCACCCCTGACACTAAAGTTCCCATCGAAACACAATTCAACTTCCACTTTGTGAAATCAATTTTATCCTTAATATCACAGGACAGATCCTTCCTCACTATCCCCCAACACAAATAACACTAATACAAGCTTTACCCTCAAAACAGTTTCCACCACTTCAATCAAAAGCATGCTCTCCAAACTAAAAACCTCATCAACAGCAGCTGACCTACTCCCCAGCTATTTCTTGAAACTCACAGCAGATGCTATTGCTATCCCAGTCTCCACTCTCATAAACAGATCAATTGTTGCAAACTATGTGCCCAAACTCTGGAAAATATCCTATGTTACACCCATACATAAAGGCGGGACACTGAACTTAATAACTACAGACCCATTGCTTTACTTTCCCCCCTGACCATAATCCTAGAAAAATGCATCCATACCCAGATGCTAAACTATCTCCTAGACAGCAACATCCTGTCACCTACTCAGCATGGTTTCAGACCTGCCCATAGTACCACTACAGCCCTCCTCTGCTTCACAGACACAGTAAACTGTCTCAAAAATGAAGGCCTGCAAGTGTCAACTCTTTTTTTTTTTGGATATGTCCAAAGCATTTGACACAGTCTCACACCAAATTCTGCTAAACAAAGTAAACCAATATCATCTATCAAATTCCACTCTTACCTGGTTCCAAAGCTACTTAACTGGCAGATACCAAGCTGTGAAATGGGAAAATTCTCTCTCTCCTCAGTTGCCCATAACTATAGGAGTCCCACAGGGTTCTATCTTAGGACCACTACTATTCACAGTCATCACCAATTACCTCCATACCGCCACACAGCATGCATCTATAATTCAGTATGCAGATGACACTACCTTAATCTGTGCTGCACAAAACATTCCCACCCTCCTGCAAACAACTCAACTAGCATTCTCTGATGTTGAAAACTAACTTACCAAAGCCCAACTTATCCTCAATCCAAAGAAAACTCAGCTTATGATTATAACCAGTTCTAACAAAAACACTAACAGTCAATTCACTATCTACTCCACAAATGCTACTCCAATTGCTCCAGTGGCACAGGCTAAGCTATTGGGAATAACCATAGACTCCCACCTAAAACTTGATAGTCATCTCAACTTAACTATTACAAAAGTACATGCCAAACTGGGGTCACTCTACCGTATCAAACCATTTCTTACCAACAACACAAGATCAGTCATTGCTCGCTCCCAAATTCTATCCACCCTACTCTATGCATCTCCCATTCTGACTAATCTCAACAAAACTGAACTAAGCAAAATGGAAGCCTGCTATAACAGAATTTCCCGCTTTGCTGCAAATTGCTCATATAGAACTCATCACTGTACTGCTTTGAGACAGCTCCACTGGCTTGAACTGCCCAACCTCCTAACCTACAATCAGCTCTGCCTCTGTCATTCTATCTATTACCTCCCCAATAAGTGTCCTGCCCTCAAAAACCTAGTACAACATTACTCAACCAAAAGGCTTTTTAGATCATCAAGCAAACTACTACTAGAAGTCACCAACAGCTGCAATAGCTTTGGAGATGCACTATATAGTAGTTCAGTGGCTAAAAAAATGGAACACTGTCCCTACTAGCATTCAAAACACATTATCCAAAGCCTCTTTTAAAGACCTCATCAGGCAACATCTCAAGCAAAGTTGGCAGTGCCATGATTGCTTCCCAGGCTATTGAAAGCGGATAACATATACATACTAAATCTAGAGCACTTGATAATAGTTTTCAATCTTACTCACAAACACTGGCTAATCTACAATGTATGTACTGTACCTGTGTACTATGTATGTATTTTACCTATGTTCCAAATTTCAGCTGTACACCACAAATCTATTAATTACCTTTATTTTTTAAATTAATATTTTTTGTTTGTTCTCTCTACTGTAACTGTTTATGTGCCGCATACCACTGTAAATTACCTATAGCAACCGTATTAATTTACCAAAACATAACATTTTAACATTCTGTCAAAGAACAGTAATGTATGCTCTGCTTTACAAACAACATTCTCCCTAAACCATGTACATAGCAACATCCTGCCAATACAGTACCACCCAATATATGCAGCTGCTAAATAAGGCACAGAGTGTACCCAACATTTATATCCACAAAATCAGAACAGTAATGTATGTGTTGCTTTTCAAATGATATTCTCCCTAAACCACGTACGTAACAACATACTGCAGGCATAGTATTCCCCTAATGCATACAGCCACTAAACAAGGCATAAAATGTACCCTACATTTATAGCCACACCATCTATATCTCTGTCATATCTTTGTAAGTATTGCATCTACTCAATACAACTGTAACCCTACCCAGTTCATATTACAGCAATTCCCTAACAACAAGTAAGACAAAAATAAACTGGTTGAGATTGCACAGTTCTAACACAAACTAATAATGTTGCATACAATGTGAGAATAAATTAACCACACATCCCTCTTCCAAACAGTGCTCCTAAATAAGCAAAACAGGCAATGTATGACAAGGCTTTGGGCACCCATAAAGGGGCAGTGTCTTCTCTTGCACATTATTCACAAAAAAGGAAGGCCTACTTATCAAAAATTCCATTATTTATCATAGGTCAGCTCTTCTCAATGCCATTGGTCTGTGGTCATTGACTTGGTAAGAACCAAGTGAATGACCAAATCAATGACTTGATAAGACCCATCACTGGCACATGGAATCATTCTCAACTTTCTGCAATGCCAAGGTCTCTCTACTTCCATTCAACCAGCCATACTGAAAGAAAACACAAAAACATGAGGAGCACACAGTCAGCAATACACTTAGCTAACTCCACCACTGTCTTCTGTTTACTGTCTCTTGTAATTTGTGTGTATACTGATCATGTCTAAATAACTAAATGTGTCTGTAATTTTTCTTTGTGGAGCTTTTCTCCCCAGGCCTCTACTGAAAAAGGGCCTTTTCGGCTCAGTCAGACACCTCCAGTTAACAAATGTAAAATAAAATAAATAAAATATGGAATAAAGTATATATTAGCTTTATTTTATTGAGTAGGCAATTGGTTAAAAATTTGGTAATGGTAAAATATTGCTCAAATGTGAAAAGCAGCAAATGTATTATATGGTGAACACTCTAAGTCAAACTGTGAGTACATCATAATGCATTCCTTATAAAAAGATAACTACAACTTTTCTGCCTCTTTCTTAGGACTTTAACAGTTAGGTATGGCAGTAGAGGATGACCCACAGTGTGTACCAGGAACTTCTAGTAGAAGGCTATGCTTACAATATGGAAAAAGCAGTGAAAAAAATGTAAATATTAGGTATGTATATGTATACTTTAAGTAAGGAATGCAAAGATAGTCATTATCTCACCTTCAGTCTCTGGTGAGGTGCTTCAAGATTCTTCTGCAAGCTATCCTGCACTTGATCCAGCCAAGAAAGGAGTGTTGTCTCGCATGAAAATCTTTATCTAATAGTGTATGACACTGACTTCTGTACCGACAGCAGTACCTCTACCATCTTGGGATGCATTAGTTCAGCAGGTGAAAAAGGGTAAGACACTGGTTATATATATCCGTGGATATGATATTGGAAAATTTGTGTGGCTCATCCTGACAATTGAAAAGTGGTGAATTTCTTGGTAAGAAATTTACCAATGCAGCTGCTGGTGTTACTATTTTATTTTTTTCCATGTTGCTGAATTTAGGAAATCTCTGTGCAGCTTCTCAATGGCTAATTGATGGCACTTTTTTATTAAGGGTGCTCTTTTCCAGCAGCTGCATCGCTTACATGGCTTCAATGAGCTTTGCATAGTGATAAAAAAATTCTCTTGTGCATTGATTAATGTCATATAAAACCTATAGCATTTTGTGACAAAGTCTGTATGGGTAGGTGCATAGCTATGGCTTTAACTGCTAATTTAGTTTGTGTATTGTGTGACTTTGAACTTACTGCTGTTGAGAACATAGCCACAAATGTTTATGTGGCAGTCAGTAAAGGTTGTTTCTTTCACTGCCCAAAAAAATTACTGTACAGAGTCCTGGACTATCTTCCTTATATGGCTGTTGTGTTCAGTTTCAAGTGAGTGTAAAAGGGCGTTATTCTTTTTAGAAGAAGAGCATGTTCACTGTACATTTATGCAGCTATAAACCAAGTTTTGTGATGAAACGTGTGCTTTTCTTTACTACTGTGAAGAAGTTTACATCTTTGGATAACAGCAGAAGTTTTCAATGTGTTTGGCTGTGACATCTTGATTTCCCTTCTTTGTCTTGTGTGGCCTCATACTCAGAATTTGGGGAAGCATAGCACAGGCACCTTCATTGCTCATTTGGGTGACATGGGGCAGCTTTGCTGTGTGTTATGAATGTTATTACTAGGGAGCAAAACACAATAGACAAACTATATGTGAAATTATCTGCTGGTGTTCCTCCATCTTCCAAGAAGTACAGAATGATTCAACATGAAGGAAAGTTTAAATGTGTGCTGAAAAAATTCTGTTGCTATGATGTTCATAGGTTCATAGGTGTTTACTAGACTAATGACCACAAGGGCCTTTTAAGCCTAGCCATACATCCCAAATCTCTGACAAGTTCTGGTACCCGTGATAAGTGCAAGCAGGGGCTTGGGAGATGAAACATTTATTTACAAGCAGGAGCCTGTGAGATAAACTATTTACAGGTTCCCTGTGTCCATTAGCGACACAGGTGCCAAGCCAGGGATGCATTTCCTGTTCCCCACCCAATTGTCCAAGTTACACATGAATTGGGTTAGGGAGGAACTCTGCTTCACATGTATGGGGAGTCAATCAAAGAGATGGGGTAGTCTCTGGGATACATAGTTGTCTCTCCAGTAGCTCCTATTTATAGATCTCCCCTCAACAGCCTGTAGGAGACAAAATACAGGGATATGGCCTTGAGGCAGTCTGCATAGGACATTTTACTTACATCCTCTATTCTTATAGTGAGGAACTTCTGTGGAAATTCCATTTGTTGGATATGCCTGGTGAGGTACATACCAAAAGGGCAATTGTACTCAGTGATAGGTCTGATGAATGATGAATACGGTGGAACAATGACTTCCTTGGACCTAGATACCATACCTTTGTTTATAAGTTGCGCAACATAGAATGATTTCCTCACTACAGCAGACACGTGATGGTCAAAGGCTAGATTAATATCTATGAATGTCTCTAAGTCCCTGACTACTGGGTCAACTCTAAGGGGGTGTTGTCAATATGATAGTTACCAGGGTGGATAACTTCCCAAAGGATACTATTATACATTTTTTGGCACTTAGTTTTAGTACATGGCTCTAACACCAGTTGTTTGTCTGTCAGCCCTTCCTAGAGAACATTTGTGTTGGTGTGGGATTTAGTGACAGCTCCTAATTTGTAATCATCTCAAATTTAGTCAGTCAGAGACAATTAACACTGGCCTTGACTTCAGAAAAGTATGTGCCAAAAAGAAGCAGTCCAAGGACTAATTCCTGAGTGACTCCACTTGAGACTGGCCTCTTAGTAAAGGTGGACTCCCCAAGTTTAACTTCTTGGGTCTCATCTGTGAGCCAGTCGGCTATCCACCTGATGGCATTACAGGTTTGTACCTAACCTCTTGAGTTTGTCAACAATGACCAAGTGGCATATTGTGTCAAATCCTTGGCCAGTTCAAGGTAGACAGTGTGAACCATTTTACCCTTATCCATTGCTTTGGTGACCTTCTCAAAGAAGTCCACCAGGTTGAGTGGGTATGATCTGCCCTTGATGAAACTAAACTGGGTTGGATCCAGTGTCTGGAGGTTTACTATATCATTATTGATCACTTCCATGATAATTCTTTCCATGGCTTTGCATGTAAGGCTACTGAAACTTATAGGTCTGTAGTTTACAGGGTCTGTAGATGGCCCTCTTTTGTGCAGAGGGGTGACTGTTGCTACTCTGCATTAATGATGCATGAAACCTGTTTGGAGGCTACAGTTGAACAGCATTTCCATACAGCCTGATAGGTCATGTTTCATGCTACTTAGAAGGCATCCTGGGATATTGTCTGTGCCCATTGATGCAATGTTCTTGGCTTTAGAGGGACCATTAAGAACCTGTTCCTAAGTGATAACAAGTTAGTTATATTTGATGGTATTTCCTGAGAGAAGTTTGAAGTGGAGAGAGGAGTAAAGCTGAAGATGAATTTGTCAGTCAATCGGTTTGCTATATCATCTGGCTCAGTATAGGTGGCTCCATTTACAATTAACTCCTCATACAATTGTGTACTGCTTTTGAGGTTGTGGACATAGCTAAAGAATGCCTTGTGGTTGTCCTTGGTCTGAGAGGCCAAATTTACCTGAAATATGGCTTTGATAGACTCTATTTGACCTCTGAGTTGTTTTTTTTAGTTTGATGAGTGCTTTTATCCTGATGGGTGCTGCACCTCTTAATTGTTGCCATGATTTTCTTCCTTCTGTTGTACAGCCAATTGATTTTGTGATTCCACCTGGATGGCTTGTTTTCTGAGTTAGTTCTGTAGGGTTCCTATTACCTGATCGAACGTTTAGGTTGGCAACTACCTAAACGTCAATCTGGTAGTAGCGAAAGCAAAAAAAACGTGAATGGCCAATTTAACACAGGGAAAGAATTCCCTTGGCCGATATACAGATTTTGCCCCTTTTCCCACTGTAGAGCAATCTCAGAGTTGGTATATTTAGTTAGGAGGGTGGGGGGCATGGACCCCACATCGGGGGGTGTGGGAGTGAACTCTCCCACTTAATTTTGGTTTCAAAATTTTTTTTTGCGGCCGAGGGAATTCATTCCCAATATTAAATTGGCCATTCATTGTTTTAAATTTTCAATATTACCAGTTTGACATTTAGGTATTTGCTAACCTAAACATTTGATCGGGTAATAAAGACACGTTCTGTACTTCTTGGTGGGTACAGCTGCCTCTATGCAGCTATTAACATGCTTGTATAGGGCTTCTGTGAATAGCTCTGCATAGGCAGCAGTGTTCTCAGAGTTTATGGGGGCATGAACTTTTGCCAGGTTATCACTTAATAGTGCAAGGTTAGCCTTAGAGTCATTTCTGTAAATTCCATTGTTAGTTGGGGATCCAGGTTATACTTTTACTTCAAAGGAGACCATTTTGTGGTCTGACCTTACCAGGGAAGACATTACACTAGGGGGTGTGCAGCACTCTCCCATATTTGTGAGGACCAGATCCAGTAGGGTTACACCCATGGTTCATGTATTGACAATCTGGTCCAGGTGATTTGTGTGTACAAAATCCAGGAATGTCTGCACCTGTACAACTGGTGTCGTATAGGATTCCCAGTTAATAATGGGGTAATTAAAGTCACCCATGAATATGGTATTGGGTTGGATGGTGAGTGCGTCCAGTAAGTTTAAATACATGGTATGGGTTTCCTGGATCAAAGAGGGGGAACTATAGTTTGCAAGGGATTGGTATTGGATTTTGCTTATTATGATTTGAACATGGAGTAGCTCAAATGCATTGTCCTTTTTGACCAGCCTTGAGGTGTATTTATTTTTTATGTAAATTGAGACATCTTCACCTTTAGTCCCTGTCTGTGTAGTAGCTTGTCTAAATGTGTGGAAGACATTAAAACTTTGCTCTGTTGGTGTGCTTTCTGCAGCTTTAAACCATGCCTTAGTGACCACACAGACATCAGCATTCTCTACGGTGAAGAGAGCTTTTAGGAAGTAGAGTTTTTTGTTTAGACTCCTAACATTGAGCAGTAATACCTTTAGATTTTTTTGGATTTGATATGCTATGTTGGAAGTACTTTCAGTCTGGCATTGCCTAAAAAAGGCACTATGGGGGAAGACAATGTTTTAGCTAATATTTGAAAGCATGTTGGGGAAAGGTGCAGACCATCCCTAGAAAAACAGCGTGGTCCATTAACCATCTCTTTTCATCCTGACAAATATTGTATCCCCTTAGAATGACACCAGAAACTAAGCTAATTATTAAAGTCAGTCATCTTCTGTTCGTATTGTGGCATCATCCTTGGAGAAGGTAAAATGCTGCTCAGTGCTAGGCTCATACCAATCTGGGGTACATATTTCAAGAGCTCCATGATGTCTCTCTTCATATATAGTCTAGGGAGGTATGTCTCAGGTCATTTACACCCACATGGACTATGACTGAGTTATACTGGTACTTGTGGTCTAATGACCTGTGTGCATGCATAATGTGGAGGATCCTAGCTCCTGATAAGCAACTGACTGTGACTTTCTCCTTACTCAGCCTGGTGAGAGGGACACCAGTGTGTCTCACAATGGAGTCTCCAATGACCAGAATGTTGGATTGTGTCATGGCTTGCCTTATAGGCTTAGATGTAGAGGCTTTGTGAGATGTGGTTATATGTGATGATGTGGGTGTTGTTTTGAAAGGGTGCATTTGGGACTTCTGAGAGTATTTGCTATCTGTACTTCATCTAGGAGGTCTTTGGGCTTTAGGAAGATTACATTTAAGTGCCTCAGCATATGTGGGTCTATATGTCTGCTTTGAATTGTGTGTGATGGGTGCAGTGTGTGTACTGCTGACAACATTATTAACATTAGGAGTACTTTTATGTGAGAGATTTGCCTCCAGTGACATCGTAGAAATACATCTCTTATGCACCATATCAGTTTGTTTGAGAATGAACTGGTTATTATAAAAATGAGGCAATTTCTACATTGTCCCAGGATACCCATATCCACCAATCTGGTAATGGAGATAGTGGGAAAGTTCAAATCCATGGTAACACACCCTTTGTTATTGATTGGATAGTTGGAGTGAGAATATAAAGCAATGTCAGGTGTATTTGGTTTGCAACTCTAGAGACAGTGCTTATGACTGTAAACAAGTTGTCTTGTGTGCAACTTGGTATTGGTGCAATTTCAATCGTGCTTTACAGGAAAAATGTCACTCAATTTGTCTGTGTCTATACAGGGCACTGCCAAACAGTTGACCCTGAAAATTTAAGGATGAAGTATTTAGGCAGATATTCTGAAATTAGAAGCAAATCAAGCAGTACTTACTTAAAACAAAGAATTAGTGTATCAAGAATGATGAAAAGAGGGGAGTCACATGAATGGCTATGGCCTGGCTACTACTAGTGCTGGTCTCACCACAGCTTCACTCTGTTGGGATACAATGCTCCTTTGCTTCATCTCTCACCAGGAGCAAAACAGTAGCACCAGTCCCAAGATAAGAAGCAGGCCACAGCCCATTCGGTGATCCACTGTTTTGTCCCAGATGCTGCAAAGATCTATAGGCTTGTTGTACCCTTTTCCTTGTAATTGCCTTGAACAGCAACTATACCAATCAAGAATGTCAAGCACAGACTCCCACTGGCCAACCAGAAACAGTCAGGAATCAGTGCACTCTTTTCCTTCCCTTACCTGGAGCAGAATATAAGCCCAAATTCCAAGCCGTTACCTATGAAGCAGTTATTAGACTTTCTGGTGATCAGTAGTCTCCAAGAAATAATGTCCATTTGCTCCTTCTCTCAACAGAAGAAAACAAAAGCACTAATCCCAAGATGACTACTTAGAGGCAGAATGTGGGCTCTCCAACAACTGATGGTTTTGCAATAGATGTTGCAGATCTTAAAGGTAAGATGGGAAAAATGGGTTAATATCCTTAGCACTACAGTGTGCACTAAGCAATTAAATATGAAAAAGCAGGTAAGTTAAGCTTTAGCTGTCTAAGTGGAAAGCCACTAATTTTAAAAGAGCAATATAGATTGAAAGGGGTTGGCACTTTGTATTCTGGTTCTTTGGAAGGCAGTGGGATGGCCAATTAATTTAAATAGTTGAAGGGGGGTGATTTCACAAAATCACAATGTTGTGCTTTCTCATAACAGCCAAAGAAAGGGGATAGGGAAGGAGATATGTGGTCATATTAATGTAAGGGGTAGGCAACTAAAAAGACAGCTGAGTTTAAGAACACAAATTTCTGTGTGACTCACAAGAGACACAGCTGTTGTCCCTTTCCCAGTTTCAATATGAAATTAAATGCAGAAAAAGTAAAACACAGTGTAAAGAAAACAGATCACAGTATACAAAATAGAAGAAGGCAATAAAGTAATACAAAATACAAGAAAGCGAAACCAAAACTAACCTTTCCCTCACAGCAAGTTGTGTCAGAGTCTGGGTGAGCTTTACCAGTAAAGCTGTTCATACTGTATCTTGTTAATGTGAGCTACGCATGATGTACACTTTGCTGTTGGCACAATGCCTTTCTGGATAATAAATTGTACCTGTGCTTCTTTAGCTAACTCAGGGGTCCTGACAGGACCAGAAGTTTCCTTGTATCCCTTACATGCTGATATGTAATGTGAGAGCACATCAAAGCAACTTTTCATGGATCTGAATGACTCATTCTTTACATATACATTCTAAAAAGAAATACACCCCCCAACACATTTAGGTATTTCTCTCTCACGAAGGAAAGGTTTAGATGATGTGATGTCCCTCCTCTGGGCCAGTGATCAAGAAGCCTCAATCCTCACCACTCACAACTCTGAGGAACATTCACTGTGACAAAAATAGACACACAAAGTATTTTCAGGTGAAGTCCTCTGCACCAACTATAATTTCCCTTAAGAGAATGCACGGCATATACACTCTAGTCCTGGGGCTTGGCTTTCTCTCCAGGCCCCAATTAAGACTCCCCACTGACCACTATAGAGCTGAGTCCTTAGCTGCGTGTTCCAAGCCAAGTCCTTCACCACCCTCTCTATGAAATCAGTGCACTCGATTTCTCTATTCAAAGTAGCTGTCACACATACACTCTCTTTGAGATTTGATTTTTACACACACACACCCACCTGAGAAAGGCTGTCATGACTTACCCACTCTGCTACCTCCACCCAGACTATAAGGTAGATTAGATGCCACCAGAACACCCAAAGCAAGATACTTTAAGGCTCTTACCAGGTTACCCAGTTACACTTAGTAAAATTAATACTTAAACAAATGGTAGTGTTTAACCAAGCAGCATGACTTTCAGGAATGCAGAGCCACAGTGCCACTAAATAGATACAAATACTCTCAAAGGTTAAATATTTTCTAAAAGACCAGCCACAATGAACGGTTTAAATATATTTAATAATAAAATAATAAGAAACATGAAAATACTGAATACCTATTTACAATAAACACCAGAGTTTCAATCACAGGAAATATAAAAAACAGCACAGCTAGAAACACTCAGACAGATGCAGAAAAAAAAGTTTAGCTAATCTTATTATATTTTTCTAACTGACTGAAGATGAATGAGGATGAGTGTCTTGTCAGGTCCAAAGACAGAGTGCACACCACTTCACATCTCTCACTAGTATTCAAATACAATTTCAGGGCTGGCTACAGAATGACATCACATCTGGTCGCCTGACTCTGTGGTTCCTACACTACTCCCTTACTAGAAACTGAGCCAGAATATGGCTCTAATGTGTCACAATACACTTTCACCCTTCCTGCAGAAACTGACAAGCCATTCTCTGGCACCCCAGGTTAGCAACTAGTTCACCACTGAGTACAATAGAGTAGGATACCAGCCTAAACTTTTCACAGACATTGCATCTCTGGCTGCATTCAGACCTGTGGGATAAAATCTTTATGACCTAAACCAAGTCATTTAATTTCAGGCTATTTTTCTTAAGGATAGCTGGCTGAGCTTAACCCCTTCCCTTCCAGTATCCTCTGTTAAAATATATTCAGTTCATCAGTTACAACAATACACACTGAAATATACTTATATTTCTTTACTGCCCAGCAGGACTCACTGCTGGCACATTTTTAACCCAAGCAACTGTACAAATCAGTTTGATATTCAAATGACATCTAATTCTTTACCAAAGTCTAGCTAGCTACACTGGCATATGCTACACATGCACTGCCCTATTCCCCCTGGCACAGTTGGCAATACCTCACATCATCACATCTCTCTCACTTTGAAGTCTCAAGCTAATTTTTCAAGTGACCCTGGAGGCACGTTGCATGAGAGAAATGAGCCTGTCTGGGAACACATTAACCCATACCCTGTACTAAGAACCCATCTGCTTTGGTGTAGCTGACCCCACTAAGGTGCTGCATTGTCATGTCATATGCCTGGAATCCTAGGCTCCACCTTAATAACTTGGCATTTTGATGGCTGGCTCAATGTAGCCATGTTAAGGGATTGTGGCCTGTAACCACAGTGAATTTCATTCCATACAGATAGCCCTGTAGTTTTTGCAGTGTGCATACTATGGCTAGACATTATTTTTTTCCCGCTGCATAACATTTTTTCTCGGGTTGGAGTCAATGGCCAGATATACAACAGGGTGCTCTTCTCCTTCTGAGGAAACCTGGCTGAGTATAGCCCCCACCCCTTGGTTTGAAGCATCTACCTGTGCAACAAATTATTTGCTGTAATCTGGACTGGCTAGCAGCGTGGTCTGTTGACCATCTCTTTTCATGCTGACAAATATTGCATCCCCTTAGAATGACACCAGAAACTAAGCTAATTATTAAAGTCAGTCATGTTCTGTTCATATTGTGGCATCATCCTTGGAAAAGGTAAAATGCTGCTCAGTGCTAGGCTCATACCAGTCTGGGGCACATATTTCAAGAGCTCCATGATGTCTCTCTTCATATATAGTCTAGGGAGATATGTCTCAGGTCATTTACACCCACATGGACTATGACTGAGTTATACTGGGGCTTGCGGTCTAATGACCTGTGTGCATGCATAATGTGGAGGATCCTAGCTCCTGATAAGCAATTGAACGTGACTTTCTCCTAACTCAACCTGGTGAGAGGGACATCAGTGTGTCTCACAATGGAGTCTCCAATGACCAGAATGTTGGATTGTGTCGTGGTTTGCCTTATAGGCTTAGATGTAGAGGCTTCATAAGATGTGGTTATATGTGTTGATGTCGGTGTTGCTTTGCTCTTCTCCTTCTGAGGAAACCTGGCTGAGTATAGCCCCCACCCCTTGGTTTGAAGCATCTACCTGTGCAACAAATTATTTGCTGTAATCTGGAATGGCTAGCACAGGGGGTCCTCCCAAAACCTCTTTAAGCTTTTGGAATGCCTGCTAGCAGGCTGGGGTCCATACAACCTTATCTGGCCCACTCGGTCAAAGTTGGGGAAGCCACTTCTAGTAGTAGACCCGTAATGAGCGGTGTACCCCAAGGATCAGTCTTGGGGCCTCTACTGTTTGGGATATACTTTTCTGAGGTGCAAGCCAAAACCAGTGGTCTGTGGCTGACTAAGTTTGCAAATGACTGCAAGCTGGGTGCTGTCTTAAATTCCCCTAGTGATGTGAACATCCTCCAAGAGGCCTTACCCAAACTAATGACAGGTGTTAGAAGCATGGCCTCAGACTGAATGCCAAGAAATGCCTCATTATCCCCTTTGAGGAAAATGTCATCCCCACTAATTATCACGTTAATAACAATGTACAAAGCAGGCAATCAGTTGTGAGGCACTTAGGCACCCAGGTTGATATCAACCTGACGTTTGACCACCACATTGCCTTTGTTGTATGGAAGGCTTTCTACATGGCCCACCACATAAATAAGGGTATTTCATCCAGGAACAAGGAGGTCATAACATCCCTATACTCCTCCTTTATCATACCCATTATCGAGTGTAATGCCCCCTTCAGCATGTACCTTGCCAAGCACATGCAGCAGTTGGAGAGACCACAGAGGCTCCTTACCAGGAAAATCCAGGGTCTCAAAGACCTGTCCTATACAGAGAGGCTAAAACGCCTGTCCCTCTACTCAGTCTCATGCAGACTGCTCAGAGATGACCTGTGTCTGGCATGCAAGGCAATTTCAGACCCAGCCTTGATGGAGTTGCTGCATATTTATAAGACAAACTCCACTTGTGGAACCTGCACACAAGGCCTTATCCTCATCTGTGACATTAATAGAACTTGCTGGTGGGATAGATTTGTGTCCCAAAGACTCCCCTATCTGTGGAATAGACTCCATCTCCATGTCAAACAGGGTACCTCTCTTGCCCTAAGAGGAACTTGGATGACTAGTTGGGAAACAGAAAGTATACCCCTGAAATCCCACCTGTGTCCCTGACTTTCAGGGATCATGGGCAAAATTCTTGGCTAGGCTTATAAGGGCCTCCGGGCCAATAGCCTAGTATCATCCTATGAACCTATGGCCTGTTCTTCCTTGTTAGGTCTGTGAGGGGAGCAGCTATTGTACTATAATTGGAAATTAACTTTCTATAGTACCCGGCTGTCCCCATGAATGCTCTTACCTGCTTTTTGGTAACAAGAGCAGGCAATGCCTAAACATATTCCACTTTGGCAGGTTCTGGCCTGATCTTACCACTCCCCACTCTATGTAAGCATATGACTCTGTGTGACAGTTTAGTTTTGACTCTGTGTGGCAGTTTAGATTTCTGTAGCCCACAGTGAACTGGGTGCTGCCATCCTTCCTTTGTAACAGAACCACTGTGCGGGCCCAGGGAATGCTGGTTTATTCCCAATTCCAACATTTCATCTATCTCCTCTCTCGGAGTCTGTCTGACTCACTCAGGCACCCTGTAAGGGCAGACAGTGCCACTGCTTCGGTGTATCTAGTAGCATAATCTACTACCACTAGGATTTATTTCTTCCCTGTGAAATTTAGGGTGCTCAGAGGTCCCACAATATCCATAGCTACCCTCTGAAATTACTCCTCAATCACAGGCAAAGGCATCAAAGGAACTCTTACCTTGTCTCCTGCCTTGCCTATTTTTCGGCACCACTCACAGTTTCTGCACTGCCCTGTTACATCCCTAGCAATCCCAGGCCAATAAAAGTTCTGCATAACACATCTATTGGTATGCTTTATGCCCATATGATCTGCAAAAGGAATGTCACGGGCTATGGCTAGAAGTGCCAGACTGTAGGCTCTGGGTACTACCAACTGCTATATTACCTCACCCTCTAGCCCTCCAGTATACAAACTTCCCATTTCCTTGAGAATCAGTTGTCTCCTTAGTTACCTCCCTCAGGTCTCATAAGGTAGGGATTGACAGCTGAGCCTGTCTCAACTCTACTTTTGTGATGCTTCCCAGCTCTCCTTCCACAGGAAGTCTGGTATCTTCTGACAGCAGTGCCTCACTGTCAGCCTGGGTACTACAACTCACCTCTGCCCTTCCAGTCATCCTGTTCAAAGGAACATCAGTACCTATCAGTAGCTGTGGCTCACCTTCAGGCTCACTGCTACAGGGTAACTCCCTCCCTGAAACAGCCACATCACCAGCCCTAGCTTCAGGTGTGAGGTCTGTCTGTGTCTCCCCCAAGGCTGCCAGACCCACATGCATGTCTCCAAGCCTGACTGTATGTCACTGCATGCACACAAGGAATTGCATTATCAAAATCTTTCCCTATCAACACATCTGCAAGGATATCCTCAAACACACATTCTTGTTTGCTTCCTTTTCCACTTTCCCAGTTAATGTGAACCCAGGCCAAAGGTATTTGGAATGGGGTCCCTCCTAAAGCTCTGACTGGAGTGGACTGCCCAAACAAGTATTTCTCCTCTTTAACCACTGCAGGCTTCACAATGGTTATGTCAGAGGCTGTGTCTCTCTTGGCAGTGGCCTGTTTTCCATACACTAAGATATGATACAAACTCTGGTAATAGTTTGGTACCCCTGTTGTCTCCAGACAACTTACCACTGGCATGCTGTTATTCTCACTTGCTGGCTCCCTCACCTTTTGTTCCCTACCTTGGTTAAGTGGACATTTGTATGCTACATGACCCCTCTGGTTACATTTAAAACATCTAAACCCTGATACTGACCATGTACCTGAACTAGTGGCCTCCCCTTTTACAGGTGGTCTCTGTTGAGGTGATTTAGGCTGCCCACCATGAATTTCCTTATATCCATGTGCAGCACTGGGTATCCCATTCTTGTGCAGTGGTGCCCTGCTTGCCAAGTAAAGATCCCCTTTCTCCCCAGCTCATGTGCAGAGTTACACTCCTGGTCTGTCAACCAGATTATCATCTTTCATAATTGGTGACCTGACACCAACTCATCCACCTATGAAAATAAGTGCTTAGCTTAGCAATATAATCACATACACTTTCATCTGCCCTATATCTATGCTAACATTTTTTTCTGTAAGCTTCAGGTGTTAACTTAAAACATTCCAGTAAGCATTGTTTAACCTTGTCATAATTTAACCATTCAGTATCAGACAATTTAGAAATAGCAGTTACAGCTTTACAATGGGGTAAGGCAGTCAGGAACCATACCCAGAGGCCTTGGTCAGCATCATGCTCTTTACATATTCTTTCAAATATATGAATAAAACTATCAAAATTATCACTTTCTGTATACTGTGGAAAAATTACAGGCATTTCTTGCTTCTGGAGTTCAGTTCTTCCCTTCCAAATTACCTCCATGTTCCTGTCAAAGAGTCAGCATAACCCTCTCATGTTGACGATGTAACTCATTTTTTTCAGCCTCCAAACACCGCTGTCTTTCTGCTGATACTAATTCCATACATTTTGCCTCAAGTTAAAGTTTCTTTAACTCCAGATGAGTTTTTAAATCATGTGAGGAAAAGGTGAACCTTCCTGTTTCTGAGGGCTGCACATCCCCATCAACAGACTGATTGTCTTCTTGGTTGCTTGTCTGTGCTGCAGCTGCAACTAAGGCTGAAATCTTTTCTTCTTTACTCAGGTTGACATGCACCAGTCCTTTGGATTTGTTAACTGGGTCACCATCAGCTTACCATAATCCTCTGCTGACATCTTTGCCTGCTTTCCCTGACTAAACTAAACTAAAAATTAAATAAATAAAACTGTTGTGAAAATTAAATGCTGTATGTTTATCTTATGGCTGCTGAGAGCACGCAAACCTTCATGACAACTGCTTACAGGGTACAGAAGTTCAATTAATATCCCACTGCTGCTCACCAATATGTGATGTCCTTCCTCTGGGCCCTGGGCCAAAGATCAAGGAGACTCAATCCTCACTTCTGATGGGGAATGCTCACTGTGAGAAAAATAGATACATACAGTGTTTTCAGATGCAGTGCTCTGCACCAACTACAATTTCCCTTAAGAGTATAGAGGGGAATGCACACTACAGTCCTGGGGCTGTGCTTTCTCTCCAGGGTCTAACTAAGACTCCACACTGACCACTATAAGCTGAGTCCTTAGCTGGATGTTCCAAGCCAAGTCCTCCACCATCTTCTTTGTGAAATCAACGCACTCAATGTCCCTGTTCAAAGTAGCTGCCACACACTCTCTCTTTGAGATTTGATTTTCACACACACACTGCTTCCTGGGAAAGGCTGGCACAGTTTACCCACTCTGCCACATCCACCCAGACAGTAAGTTAGATTATCTGCCACCAGAACACCTGAAACCAGCTACTTTAAGGCTTTTTCCAGGGTACCCAATTACACTTAGTAAAATTAATACTTATATAAACAATAGTGTTTAATCAAGCAGCAACACTTTCAGGAATGTGTAGCCACAGTGCTGCTAAATAAATGCAAGTACTCTCAAAGGTTAAATATTTTCCAAAAGACCAGCCACAATGAAAGGTTTAGATATATTTCATAATAAATAAAAAAACATGAAAATACTTAATATCTATTTACAATAAACACCAAAGTTTCAGTCAGAGAAAATGTAAAAAACAATACTGATGGAAAGACGCAGATTGATGCAGAAAGTAAAAAACAACATCTAGCTAATCTCACTATATTTTTCTGATTGATTGAAGAATTGCTGTTCCCTAGTTACTTACTAAAGCAAGGCAAGATGAACTTGGATGAGTGTAATGTCAGGTCCAAAAACACTGTACACACCTCACATCTCTCACTTGTATTCAAATGCAATGTCAGTGCTGGCTACAGATGAGGTAAAAAATACAACCCCCCCTTTTAGATATTTCTGTAATCACAATCCAGATATGGAAAAGACAGATATAGACAAAGTGGACAAAAACTTTAATAGGGCAATGGTGGTTGAATTCAACCACTCCACACCCAAGGTACAGGACATTATAATTAAGAACTGGAACATGTTGAGATATAACCATGATTAAGTGGGGATATTAGGTGTTGACCCTAGATATGTTACAAAAATTGGCTGTACCTTGAAGAACTTATTTGAAAGGAAAAACATTAGGAAAGAGAATGAGAGACTAGGTACTAAAAGGTGTGGAAGCTGCCAGCAATGTCGATACATTTTAGAAAAGGACAGGGTTACTTTAGGAAATTCAGCTCTTATAGAGGTATATTTTAAGAAGGGTAACTGTGAAACAAGAAGGCTAATCTACTTAGCAATCTGCAAAAATGTGTTGGTTCTTATATCGGAAAAACAGATAGAACTTTAAAAAATTGGCTCTATGAGCACTGCTATAGCATTAGAACTAAAAATGAGAGCAATGCTCTTTATAAACACTCCCTGTCTAAACCATCCCATGATGAATTTCTATTTGGTATCTTGGAAAGAGTAGATATTGATCCTAGAGGAGGAGTCTGGGAAATGTTTTTGAATATAAAGAGCTGTTATGGCAATTTAAGCTTAATGCCTTCATGTTTCCTGGTCTAAGTGGCTATATTTCCTTACAACCAGTATTGAAATGTAGAGCTACTAAATTATAATACATGCTGGTCAAAATATTTTAATGAACGTTTACTAACAATGTGTAGAGATTTTAAGTCAAAAATAGTTTTTAACCTTTTTAACATTTCAACATTTTTACAATGCATATTTTAGCATTACTATTACATTTTATTTTAAACAACAAGTTTATTTAGGTTTAATATTGTGTTGTCAGCTTTTTAACTTATGAGAATCTGTGCTGCTACTAACCCTTTAAGGATCAATTATTTAATTAATTTCTTATTGCTAGATAGTTTTGATTGGTGTACTAATTTGGTTGAGCATATAAAAGGTTTTATTCTGATGAAGCCCTAAACAGAATGGGACGGAAGCACTTAATGAAATAATTTTCAATAAATTTGATTTACTACTTGACTTTGGTGTAGTTCCTGGCTTTGTGCATGCTTTCATCCCATCACCTTATTTATTTTGGTTTTAGTTGTGTGTTGGATGACTTTTGCCTCGTTTTTGGTTTACTCATTCCAGAAAGCAGCAACCATTTCTATGTGTGCTTTCAGTTACTTATCTGATAAGCTAGACAAGTTTGAATTATTCAAAAAAAGTAAATGAGATGTCATTGGACATGGTTGTTTTTTAGAAGTTAAGCTGTAACCAAGCTTAGGCTATCAAGTAAACAGCTTAGTGGGTTAAGGTCAGGGCAAAACAGCAGTTGTGACAAAATACCACCCTAGAATATCCCTCTATGCATTTTTATCTATGAAATAATAATTTGCCCTTTATCATGATTGTGAAGTTGTTTGTCATTGTTTCTTAGTAACTGCTTATTTTCTAATCAATGAGATGTGTGTCTTACATATCTGTAAGCATTCCATAATCCAGTGATGTCAGATACTGTAAAATATGTTTTTGTAATTATCCATACCATACTTCGATACTCTTTTTTGTTGACAGCTCTCTGTTAAGTGTTTACTTAACAATAGATGATCCTTTGTTCCATACTACAGATATTTCTTCATTCCATATGGTTTTCTTTTGTTACCTTTTTGTTCAGTTGCCATGACTGAATTTTTTTCTAAGTGATTATAAACCATGCATAAATTCTACTATAGTATTTATATGTTGTCAGAAGGCAAGTTATTGGTCTATACCTCTTAGGATGGCTTGCAAGTTCACTCTTAAGGAGGAGTGTGTTTTTTTCATATTGTCAACCATGTTCATGGTGGTTTGGCATGTGTATATATATATATATATATATATATACACACATATATATATATATATATATAGATATATATATATATAAGATATTAATAACTAAGACATTTCCAATTAGAAGCTCTTCTTAATTTTCTCAATTTTCTGACTGTTACTTCATCCCATCTCATTTTCCCTACATTAGAACTTCTTGCTGCTTCTTTTAACTGTTCTATCCATTTGGTATCTTTGTCATGTTTAGCAGGGACTCCATAAATTCTTCCCCAAATTGTGTCGCTTTCTTTTTCTATTTTTAGATTGTGTTACTACTACTTTTGCTTTATTTTCCAGTTTTCTATGTTTTTGTAATTTTCCTTTATACTTGTCTATGTTTTCTAAGATTTTCTGCTTATGGTAATATTTTAGTTTAGTATTGGACATATTGCATAATAAAGCCTTGATCTCACGTTGTGTTTTACATTTAACCTGTCTATTTTCCTAAGAATTTTTGATAATCTGTTCCCTTTTCAGTGTTATAGTGATACTTCTTGTCTTAGTTGCTTTATCATTTTCTGTTTTCAGTGCCTCTATAATAACATTCAACTGCCTTTCCTTTATTACTTTACATTTTGTAGTCATGTTAGTTTAGCTGCACATAAGAGTAGTACATTTATTTATGTTACGTCACAATTTCTTTTAATAGTGCAATTTGTTATGCCCATCTGTTTTACCAGTCTTCTAACTTTTGGGTCTTACTCAGTTCTACTAGTTTCTTTCTTTCATTTGTCTTAATATATCTGTCTATTCTTATTAAATTATTAGTTTGTTCCTTAGATCATTCTCTTCTAGGTTGAAAGTATTCTGCTTGCTTTTTGTTTCTTGCTCTTTCCCTTGCTGTAGAATTCTAACTGAACTTTCATGAGAGTGTCCTACAGAAATTTCAAAAATTATACAGTAGTACATTTCCTCCAAATGCATCCTACTTTAGCTGTTGCATCACAAGCTGGGAACTTGTTGACCTATTATGTTGCAATTTTGCCTGTATTGGAGGTTATACCGTAAAACCTTCACTTTTCAGTTGGTCTGTAACTTCAATTCCCATTTTTATTCCGCAGCACTAAACATATTTTTGTTATTACATCCCATTTTTGCGATCGTATTCATAATTTTTGTGAAATTTACCACATCTGGATATCTTTGTCTGTATTTCTCTTCAAATAATTTTGGAGCTACATATGACACCCTGCACTGGCCCAGTAATCAAGGAGCCTCAATCCTCACCATTAACACCAATGAGGGCTGTGCACATTGGGAGGATGACAAGTACACACACAGTAAAGTATAATTTCCCTTAAGGGAACACAGAGATCATAGCCAGTCTGGGACTGGTTTCTCCCTCTCTCTCTAGATCCCCAATAAGATTCCCCACAGGCACAGCTATAGGGTTAAAATCTCAGCTGAGTGGTCAAGACAAAACCTCCAGCATCCTCTCTATCCAACCAGTGCTTCGTGTCCCTGCCCAAGTAGCTCACACACACACACACACACACACACACACACACACACACACACACACACACACACACACACACACACACACACACATGCTTTGAGATTTGATTTATTTGCAAACACAGAGACACTCCTGTGGAAGGCTTGCACAGGATTATTACTAGCTATGCCCCCTTCTGCCCAGACTATATTGTAGTGCCAGCTGCCACCATCCACTCTTATCAGCTACTAAGGCCCTTACCAAAGGGTGCCAAATCTTACTGTGTAATGTTACTATTATCCAAATTGTAAGTGTGTCCAAGACTAAGGCTATTAGGAGTGGCTGATACAGTGTTACCAAATACATATGCAAGTATTCTCAGAGCTTAAATATCTCTAAACAAAACCACCCACAATTAAGAGGTTTAAATATATTTAATAATAAATAATAAAAACACAAGACAATACTCATTAACTCAACACAGTGACAACAGAGTTCAGAATCACAAGAAATATTTTAAAACAACATTGTAGGACAGTCTCACATAAAAACAGAAAACACCTAGACTAATTTTGCTATATTCCTATCTATCTCTAAGAGAGATACTATGATCTAAGTCTTACTTACAGAGCAAGGCAAGTGCTGATGAGATGTTTACAGGTCCAGAACAAGATACAAAATGCATAGACTTTCTCTTTGAGATAGTTATTAAATTCATATTAAACATTTCTACTGGGTCATCTCAGATTACATCATTCTTGTCACCTCTGCCTTAGTTCCCATGCTAAGAGAAACCAACAGAATTTAACATATCTCTGTCAAAAATACTTATCTTTCAGATGTACAGCTGCTAGGAAGTCACAGAGCAATGCAAAATCACTTTACATGTATTTTCTCTGTCTCAAGACAATAGAAAGAAACCCCTAGCACTAGATATCCTGTCTCTTAGCTGAGATAAACTAACTTTAGCACATTGTAAAACTCTTTATTTATTTTATTAGAGTTTGCAAGTTAACTCTGCATATTCCAGCCTTTACCATCAACACATACATTTGCATAGGCATCTAGTTTATACACATTTCTACTCTTTTCCAACAGGGTGGACTGTGGTTACATTCTTGAAACTCAGTATAGAACATCTACTTTTCTTACATTTGTACACAAGCCTACAGACCATATTAATATTTACAATGACACAGAATTATTTACAAAATTCTAGCTAGCTGGGCTGGCAGCCTTCACAATTCTCTTCCCCATGAGAACTAAAACTAGATTTTCAAGTGACCCTTGAGAAACGTTGCTTTAGAGGGTTGAGCCTATCTAGGAATTTCTTACCCCATTCCCTGTCTTGAGAGCCCATCTGCATTGACATTGTTAACCCCACTGTGGTGCTGCACTGGCATGTCAAATTCTTGCAGTCCTAGGCTCCACCTTAGTAACTTGGCGTTTTGCTGGCTAACTCGATGTAGCCATGTTAAAGGATTGTGGTCTGTAACTACAGTGAATTTTCTTCCATACAGATAATGCTGAAGTTTCTGCAGTTCCCACACTATGGCTAGACATTCTTTTTCTACAGCTGCATAGCATTCCTCCCTGGGTTGGAGCCTATGACTGAGATAAACCACTGGGTGCTCTTCTATCTCTGAAGAACTCTGGCTAAGTACAGCCTCCACTCCATGGTTCGAAGCATCCACCTGCACAAAAATATTTTTTGCTGTAATCTGGACTGGCTAACACAAGGGGTCCTCCCAAAGCTCCTTTAAGCTTTTGGAATGCCTGCTCACATGCTGGGGTCCACACTACCTTATCTGTCCTGTTTTTCCTTCTCAGGTCTGTGAGGGGAGTAGCTATTGCACTATAACTGGGGACACACTTTCTGTAGTACCCTGCTGTCCCGAAAAAAGCCCTCACCTGCTTTTTGGTACCAGGTGCAGGCCATGCTTGAATGGCTTCCATTTTGGCAGGTTCTGGCCTGATCTTACCACTCCCCACTCTATGTCCCAGGTAGGAGACCTCTGCCATACCCACCTGACATTTGCTGGGCTTAATGGTCAACCCTGCACTCTGTAGTCTACCCAGCACCTCCCTGACATGCTGAAGGTTCTCTTGCTAGGAATGGCTGTAGATGGCGATATCATCTAGGTAAGCAAGGGAAAAATGTCCTGCTAAGATATGATCTACCAGCCTTTGGAAAGTCACTGGGAAAATTTTCATCCCAAAGGGCATCTTTGTGAACTCATACAAGCCAAAAGGAGTCACAAAGGCTGACCTCTCCCTAGCACTGGTAATCAAGGGCACCATGCCAGCAACCCTTGGTAAAGTCAATGGTGGTAAGATACTTAGCCCCACCCACATGCTCTAGGGCTTCATCTGTCCTAGGCATGGGGTAAGCATCAGACTCTGTGTGACTATTTAATTTCCTGTAGTCCACATAGAACCTGATGCTGCCATCCTTCTTTGGTACCAGGACCACTGAAGATGCCCAGGGACTGCTGGACTCCTGAATTACCCCTAGTTCCAACATTTCCTGTATCTCCTACCTCAAAATCTGTTTGACTCTCTCAGGCACCCTAAAAGGGGCCTACTTAATAGGCCTTTGGGGTCCTGTATCCACATGGTGCTGCACCAGGTGGGTGCACCCTGGTTTCCCAGTGAACATGTCCCCAAACTTCTGTAACATTGCTCGTATTTCTTGAACCTAGGTAGATGATAGCTGCTGGGACATTGCTACCCCTTTCACTGACATGTCAGTCCAAGCCTCACTGAGGAGATCAGTCACCACATCTTCCCCGGTCACCTCCTGCAGTCCACTGCAAATACTTAGCACAAGGGTCTCTCTATCATGGTAAGGTTTCATCATGTTAGCATGGTAAAATTTGTGCCCCTGCCTCCTGCCTGGCAGTTTTACCATGTAGTTAACATCACTGACCTTCCTTACCACCTTGTAGGGTCACTCCCAAGCTGCCTGCAGCTTGTTGTGTCTGA
Source organism: Protopterus annectens (assembly GCF_019279795.1). Taxonomy (NCBI): domain Eukaryota; kingdom Metazoa; phylum Chordata; order Ceratodontiformes; family Protopteridae; genus Protopterus; species Protopterus annectens. The sequence continues at coordinate 173,175,900 of NC_056733.1, forward strand.
CAGTAATGAGAACTATACCTGCAGCCTGCATCATAATCTCTAGCTCGAGCATTCCTGTCATAACAGACCTTTCTCTGCTGTTCAGTTTCTGCCATGTTCTCTTGTTCTAAGCCCATGAGTTCCCTGAACCTTGTCCTGAGGTTAAAGACATATGCCACAACAGAGACTTTGTGGGATTCCCACTCACCCTCCCACTCATCTTGTATTAAATCTAGAGGTCCCCTCACCCTATGCCCATACAACTCAAAGGGTGAAAAACCTATGGATTTCTGGGGAACTTCTATGTAAGCAAACAACAGATGGGCCAAATATTTGTCCCAGTCCCTCTTAAACTGGTCTGTAAAAGCCTGTAGCATCATCTTGAGTGTAGAGTTTAACCTCTCAACAAGACCATTAGTCTGGGGATGGTAGGGGTGGTCTTTAGGTGCTTCACCCTAAAGTACTTCCACAGACAAGTCAGCAGGTCTGACATGAAATTGGCACCTCTGTCAGTCAGTATTTCTTTTGGGAAACCTACCCTGCTGAAAGTCTCTAACAAAGCATTTGTCACATTTTCTGCCTCAATGGAGGACAGAGCCACTGCCTCAGGGTATCTGGTAGCATACTCTTCTACCACTAGGATGTACTTTTTCCCTGTAGAATTTGGGGTACTCAGAGATCCCATGATATCCATAGCTACCCTCTGAAATGGCTCCTCAGTCACAGGCAAAGGCATCAAGGGAGGTGACCCCTGCCTTGCCTACCTTTTGGCACTGCTCACAGGTCCTACAGCACCCTGTTACATCTCTGGAAATCCCAGGCCAATAGAAGTTCTGCATAAACATCTCTTTATATGTTTTATGCCCATATGACCTGCAAATGGAATATCATGGGCAATGGCTAGAAGTGCCAGATGGTAGGCTTTGGGTACTACCAACTGCTGTATTCTCTCACCTTCTAGCCCTTCATCAGGGGTCCACTCTCTGTGCAGTAACCCTTGTCCCAGATTCCGTCTTCCCTTGAGAATCAGGTGCCTCTCTAGCTACCTCTCTCAGGCCTTGTAATGTAGGGTCTGAGAGCTGACCCTGTCTCAACTCTCTCTTTGTAACCCTTCCCAGCTCCCTTCCACAGGATGTCTGGTATCCTCTGACAGCAGTGCCTCACTGTCAGCCCTTGCAGTCACTCTGTCCAAGGGAACATCAGTACCCACAAGCAGCTGTGGCTCACCTTCAGTCTCACTGCTACAGGGTATCTCCCTCCCTGAAGTAACCACCTCACCAGTCCTGGCTGCAAGTGTGTGGTCTGTCTGGGTCTCCCCCAGGGTACCAGACCCACATGCTTTTCTCCAAGCCTGACTGCGTGTAGCTGCATGAACACATGGTACTGCATTACCAAAATCATTCCATACCAGGACATCTGCAGGGTGGTAGTTTGGTACCCTTGTTGTTTTGAGACAACCTACTATTGGCATTTTGTCATTTCCCCTTACTGTCTCCTCCACCTTTTTTTCCCTACCTTGCCTCAGTGGACATCTATATGCTACAAGGCCCCGTTTGTTGCATTTAAAACATTTAACCATAGGTCCTGGACATGTACCTGGACTAGTGGCTTCCCCTGGTACTGGCAAATTCTATTGGGGCAGTCTGGGCTGCCCACCATGGGTTCCCTTAGACCTATGAGCAGCACTGGGTGTCCCTTTCCTGTGCAGTGATTCCCTGCTTGCTAGTTATAGGTCTTACACTAAGGCATTGTCTATCAGCTAACCAGATTATCAAGTCCTCAGGTAAAGTGCTAAGGGCTTGTTCCCTCACCAAAATGTCTGCCAGCCCTTCAAAAGTGGTGACCTGATATCCACTTACCCACCTATGAAAATAAGTGCTTAGTTCTCCATCATATTCACACACACTTAAGTCTGCCTTGCGTCTGTGTTCACAAAACATTTTCCTATAAGCTTCAGTTATTAACTTAAAAAATTCTTTACAACATTATAATTTAGAAAGTCGTTATCAGACAGTTTGGACAGAACAGTTACAGATTTACCATGGAGTAAGGGTGTCAGGAACCAAACACAGAGCCCTTGGTCAACATCATACTGTTTACATACCGTCTCAGCCATATGAATGAAACTATCAAAACTATCCCCCTCTGTGAATTGTGGAAGAAATTTACTGACCTTTGTTGCTTCTGGGGTTTGGTTACTCCCTTCCCCATTACCTCCATGACTTTGGCAAAGAGTCAGCATCTCCTTCATGTTGCCTCTACCGCTCCTTCTCCTCCACTTCCAGGTGTAGCAGTTTGTCATTTTCCTCAGTCTCTCTGCTGCCTCTATTTCCAAATGCTTGGCCTTCAATTCAAGTCTCTTTAACTCCAGATGGATTTTTAAGTCCTCTGTGAAAAGGTAGAGCTTCCCATTCTCTGAGATTTGTACATTTCCACAGCCAGTCTGATTGTCCTCCTGACTGCAATTCTCTGATGCAGCTGTTATCAAAGCTGCAATCATGTCTGCTTTAGTCAGGTTTCCATGCACCACTCCTTTAGCCTGGCACATCTCAGCCAACTGGTTCCTCATCAGCTTGCCATACTCCTCTGCTGACACCCTTGCTTGCTCTCCCTAACTGACTAAGCTAACAAAAGAAATAAAACAATTGTGATACAAACTCTGAATGTTCACTGTGTGGCTGATTAAGAGTACAAGCACCTTCAGTGATCACTGTACACAAGCTACAGGAATTCAATATCCACACCACTACAAGCCGATTAATATGTGATGTAGCTATCTCACCACCACCAATTAATATGTGATGTGGCTATCTCACCACTGCCAGACAATTAATATGTGATGCCCCTGCATTGGCCCAGTAATCAAGGAGCCTCAATCCTCACCACTAACACAAATGACGGACGTACACATTGGGATGATGACAAGTACACACACACTAAAATACAATTTCCCTTAAGAGCACACAGAGATCACAGTCAGTCTGGGGCTGGTTTCTCCCTCTCTCTCCAGAACCCCAGTAAAACTCCCCACTGGCACAGCTATAGGGTTCAGATCTCAGCTGAGTAGTCAAGACAAAACCTACAGCACCCTCTCTGTCTAACCAGTGCTTTGTGTTGCTGCCCAAGTAGCTGACACACACACGAACACACACACACACACACACAAACACACACACACACACACACACTGAGATTTGATTTATTTGCAAACACACAGACACTCCTGGGGAAGGTTGGCACAGGTTTACTAGCTATGCCAGAAATCAAACAAAGCCAGCACCAGACCAGACACATTCACTAAATCTTTCTTATAAAACAGAGAGTTCAAACTGGTTTCGGCACAGAGCCTTCATCAGTGATAATTCAAAACACAAAGTGTACTGTTTAAATATACAAATAACCTCACTTCCTGTGATGTCATATCCCCCTTTTTATTTAAAAATACACTATAGTTTATCATTGAGCCCTGGTGTGAATAGCGCACCTAACTTAACAATCCATATAGATTCAAGATTAAGATTAAGATAAAAGATTTAGTGAATGTGCCTTGTCTGGTGCTGGCTTTGTTTGATTTCTGGATTCATATGAAGCTGTTTGCACCTGCCGTACTTGCAAGCTACCATTCAGCAGCATATTACTAGCTATGCCCCCATCTTCCCAGATGATACAGTAGTACCAGCTGCCACCAGCCACTCTTATCAGCTACTAAGGACCTTACCAAAGGATGCTCAATCTTACTGTGTAATGTTACTAGTATCAAAATGGTAAGTGTGTCCAAGACTAATGCTATTTAGGAGTGGCCGGTACAGTGTTACCAAATAAATATGCAAGTACTCTAAGAGCTTAAATATCTCTAAACAAAACCAGCCACAATTAAGAGGTTTAAATATATTTAATAATAAATAATAAAAGCATAAGGCAATGCTCATTAACTCAACACAGTGACAATATAGTTTAGAATTACAGGAAATATTTTAGAACAACATTGCAGGACAGTCTCACATAAATACAGAAAAAATCTAGACTAATCTTGCTATATTCCTATCTGTCTCTAAGAGTGATACTATGATCTGAGTCTTACTTACAGAACAAGGCAAGTGCTGGTGAGATGTTTATAGGTCAAGAACAAGGTATAAAATGTGCAGACTTTCTCACTGAGATAGTTCTTAAATTAATATCAAACATTTCTGCTGGGTCCTCAGATTACATCATTCTTGTCTCCTCTGGCTTAGTTCCCAGGCTAAAAGGAACCAACAGAATTTAACATATCTCTGTCAAAAATACTTATCTCTCATATGTACAGCTGCTAGGAAGTCAAAGAGCAATACAAAAACACTTTACATGTGAAACCTATTAATTTTCTCTGTCTCAAGAGAATAGAAAAAAACCCCTAGCACTAGACACCCTGTCTCTTAGCTGACATAAACTAACTTTAGCATATTATAAAACTCTTTACTTATTTTCTTAGATTTTGCAAGTTAACTTTGTATATTCCAGCCTTTACCATCAACACATGCATTTTCACAGGCGTGTAGTTTATACAAATTTCTACTCTTTTCCAGCAGGGTGCACTGTGGTTGCATTTTTGAAGCTCAGGACAGAACATATAGGTTTCTTACATTTGTAGATATGGATCATATTAATATTTACAATGACATAGAATTATTTACAAAATTCTAGCTAGCTGGGCTGGCAGCCTTCACACTACAATTTTTACTACTGATAGTATGACTTTCTTCTCTGCATAGATATCATTCCATGTCTGATCTGTTTTTCTTTCCAATGTCTATGATTCTTTCTTATTACTTCAATAACCTCTGTTTTGTTTTTGTTTGCTTGTTTGCTTGTAGCACTTTCTCAGTCACATTCTTTTCTAGATGGTCCAACGTTTCTTTATCTAGTAATGTCTTTTTTTTCTCTGATCTGTAGTTTTAAGGATCTGAAATTATTATCTGTAGCTTTTAGTAGTTTTTCTTGTGCAAGTATTTTCTTTCCCCTAATTTTTTTTTGCTATATATCCCATGTGCGAAAATTCGGAGTTACTTGAATAATATTAACAATACACAATCTCTTTCTTATACTCAACAATCTACTTTATTGTCTCTTGAGTGGCCTATCACTATTTTTGTTTTTTTGTGGGCTGCTTCTTCATTCGAATATAAGGCAATCACCCATAGTGTGACCTAGCACTGTGATACGAATGATTTCATGCTTTGAGAATTCTGCATTGTCTTTTGTTCCAAATCCTGGGACAAATGCATATTCCAGAAATGGACACCTATTTATCTTGGGACCTGTGTACCCGGTTCTCTTTTTTATTTTTGGACTGCCTTTCTCAATGATATACAAAATACAGTCAATATATTAGTTTGTGATTGTGAGATTTTATAAAAATCAGGGTTCATTTCAGGAAGGTACTCACCACAGTTTGAACATGAATTCATTTTTAGAATTGTTGCTCTTCTTTTGCTGATTTCATCTCTCCATTCATTGATTTTTTTATTGTGTGTGATATGATGTTGATAGTAATAACTGGGGTTATCCAAAAAGACAAAAAAGATCTCCTAATGTTATATATGGTACAATACGGGTTTGTTAAATGTATATCTTGCTTTTTGAATCTTGTGACAATCACTGATAAGGGAAAAGTAGCTATGAATGACTGACAGTGCATTCTGCTTATCTTGGCCTCACTAAAGCATTCAACATCATTCCATATAAATTTATTATTGACAAATTAAATGCATTAAAATTAGTCCATATGTAATTAAACTGGATAAAATATTATTTAAGCAAGAGCACACAGCAACTAAGGATGATAGTTATTTAAATATCATAATGGGGACTGCTAGTGCTATCCCACATGGCTCTGTATTAGGGACACTTTATTTTGGACTGTTCTTCACAGATATAAAAGTGTGAAATGGGATATGAATAACCAGCTTGAAAGGTTTCCTTTATAATAAGAAATAATAAAATAATAATGTTGGAAAAAATGAGTTATCGAAACGGAAAAAAATCATAGCAATGGAAAACCTGAACTATTATGAAAGACTACAGAAATTGTTGTTATATTCTGTTTCTTGTAGATTGTTTAGAGGTAACCTCTTCCTTCTCTATAATTACTATCTGATATGGTTCTATTTGAAAATATACTCTTAGAACAAACTGCTAGGAGAGCTAAAACCAGTTTGGGGAACCTATGGCTAAAACAAAATCAGTAAAAAATGTAATAGATGAATTACACAATGCCTTCAATGATTATGGAAAACAAGCAAAGGCAGTTGTTAATCTGCTTTGAAACTAATCCTGATATATGGGAAGTAGAACATAACATGGGGTTATAGCACTCAAGCTCCTTGAAGACCAGTAGGAAAGAAGCTTGCTTATAAGACCTATTTACTTATGAACCCATGGATACCAAAAGTAATCACAAGTTGATAGGGACATGTCCAGATGCAGAGCTTGCTATCACAGACATGTCCTAGGAGAAGAGACATTGTGTTCTGATTGATTCAGAAGATGCTTTCCAAATTAGAACTGAAATACATGCCAGAAGCCCAAAAAGAAGACCTTTACATTTACATTGAAAAAAGTAACAAGCCCCAAAAATCATCATCATCATCAAGACCCGTTTTCCCATTTTCTATATGGGACTAGAGTGTCATGTCAGCTATTGCCATCTCTCTCGATTCAATGCCACAATCCTATCCTGTTCAACAGTCATGCCTAATTGTCGCAGGTCTTCTCTCACACAATCCATCTCTTTGCCTGATGACTTAATTTCCTCTTGCCTTCTTCCTGTTTGTCCCAAATCTTCTTCACCAGATTGTCATCTGCCTTTCTGTGCACGTGAGCGAAACACTGTAATCTATTCTCTTTGACCAGCTCTGCAATCAATTGGAGCTACTTTGACTTCTTCTTTGATGTCCTTATCTCTTCATAAGTCCTACAGTATGCATCCTTCCACCCGTCTCAAGCACTTCATCTCCATCACCTCTAGCTTCCTCACCTGCTCTACCTTTACTGCCCAGGTTTCTGTACCATACAGAGTAGCACTGGACACACAACTGTTTTGTACACTTTACTTTTTTGATTCTTTAGCATTCTTCTGTCATACTCCAAAATTTATTCCAAAGTCCAATAACAGTTTAAAAGCAAATACACACAATACCAATACTGATCTTTGTGCATGAACCCAAAACACTCTGTTAAAATATCTACAATCCAGATGTCTTTGTGGATAAAAAACAACTTTCCTTATAAATGAATAACAATAGCTTAAATGCTTTTGTCTCTGTCTAGTCAGAAACTTCCTCCACACACACACATACACACACACACACACACACACACACACACTTACATAAATATGGTTATTTATGAAAAAAGTTGACTGACTTTTGCCGTCTGTGTTAGTCAATTATATAAAACTAAATTAGCAAGTGTCAGTTGTACAAGAAGGAATTCAGTCTTACACTGTTATTCACAAAACATCTTGTTTAAATGACTTTACATGCTTTGCATAGTACAGTGACTTTTGTTAGCCACTCAAGAGTTTTGAAAGGTTAGCCAAGAAGTAAATTTAATTCATGTATATGGCATACTATACAAATGGAGATTGTGCAACTCAAATTATGTTCCGTAATATGTTGACTTTAACCAACAGTTTATATAGTTGGCCCTTAGTATTATTTTTGGGTCTACTTTACACGCTCAGAAACAGAAAAAACCCGAATCCAAATAGCACGACATGCAAAGAGTGAACTGCGAATACGTCGAACGAACAAAACCGCGAAAGTGGAAATATTGAATTTGCATAGTTGGCCCATCTGCGATAAAGCTCTGTAAGGTAAGTGTGTGATAGTTACAGACCTTAGGGTTAGGGAGGGGTTAAGGTAAGTGCATATGTAGGTAGTGTATGTAAGGTTTTGTGTAGGTAATGTATGTAAGGTTTAGTGTAGGGTTTTGTTAAGTGTATGTGTGTGGAATATTTAGTTTGTTTGGGTATAGCTCCGTAGGGGAAGTTTGCGTTACTTACGAACTTTAGGATTAGGGAGGGGTTAAGGATAGTGCATAGATAGTTGTGTATGTGGGGTTAGTGTAGGGTTAGCAGTAAGGTTTTGGTGCTTTAATTTAGGGTTAAAAGTAGGGTTCTGGTTAGTGTATGTATGTGTTTTTTTATTGTGTTTGGGTAGGTAGTGTGTTGCGGGTGGTGGGTTGGCCGACTATGACAGTTCGAGGTTTTAAATTTCGCCCTTTAGTACGTTCGACGTATTCGCGATTCGCTCTTTATGTGTCGCACTATTCAGATTCGGGTTTTTCGTGTTTTGAGTGCATAAAGTAGACCCTTATTTTTTGATATATAAAATGCATGTTTTTGCCTATGTGATTTATTTATTTGTAGTTAACACCTGCACAGTATGTACTGAGGCCCCATTGCATAGTGTATGTTCACATACCTCTCAACCACATAGCACAAAAGTTCTTGACAAAGCCAAAAATAATGAGAGACAAAGGCCTAAAATCAGGGCAAACTTTAAATATTGCTCTTACAAACTTAGAAAATTGTTACAATAACATATATTGCATAATCATGTATTTGTGAGGGGATATGAAGTCTGAAACTCAAATGTATGTCATTATTTAGGGACTTAGATTGTTAATGATTTGCTAGAGAAGCCCACATTTTATGAGATAGAGATCAAATATATGTAAAAATGCTGGCCATTTTGTAAAATTCTGGACAGAAGAAAGGTATGTATGTTCACTCTGCATGCCTTGATTTATTTCACTGTTTACTGTTTGAAACAGTTGACAGATTAAAAAAGTAATCTGCTGTTACTCTTTCTTGTTTTTTTTTTTGTTTGTTTGTTTGTTTTTGCTAAATAGAAAACAACTGATGCTGGCTAATGTGATGCACAAATAAATATACTATTTAGTAGCTCAGTATGTCAGCCCCCACTCTCAAAAAATACTTGCAATATTTTAACATCACATCATGGTTTGGTCATAGTCCGCTTCTACTATAATAGTTCAAACTCCTTTACATCTGATTTATTTGCATTTGTTGATTTTATTCATGTATATGTCAGTTTTATACAGCTGGATGTGTGAGCTTCACAACCTCAATTTCAAGATAACAGCTTTTTTGACATTCCAGTGTGCCCTATTTAATAGATCTGCTACCTCCAAGAATTACAAAAATGGATTATGTGCCTGTTTTTAAAAAGAGTTTAAATGGCTATGATAATATCTACCTTTCATCCATTCATCTTAACACAGAGAATGTTAGCATGCTCTTACACCACAAACACCGGGACCAAACTTGAATGGTTGTTTGCTAAGCTGTTAATCACTTATTAGGGTATCATGTGACATTAGATGTTTTGCTGGTCTCATGATATAAACCACAGTCTGACAAAAAATAAATAAAAGCCTAAGTGCAACTCCTGTCATGGAGGAAAAACAGTGAACTGCATAAAAATGGCCACAACCTTTACAGAATGGGCTAGGGTTGAACTCCTACTGTATAGGCATACTCTCACACACATGCACGCGCGCGCGCACACACACACACACACACACACACACACACACACACGCACACACACAAATGCACAGACACTTACACATGCACAGACACACACAAACACACACAAATGTACACACACACCTAAATAAATATGTGGTGAGTAGGCATATGGCTGATAATTTGCAAAAGTATAACTTACACAAACTATAAAAATATTTGCAGGGGGGTGTTTTGTGCAGCAGGGTTGCATGTGAAATAACTAAGGAGTGCTTCTTCATGCCTCTAGTAGTCGGTAAACTGATGTCCAGCTGGCCTCATGCCCAACAGTTGTGTATATTTTGAATATTGAAATGTGTAGTTAGAAAAAAAGCTGTCACCACAGAAGCTGGTTTCTATGACAACTCTTACTAACAGCTTTTCCAGTAAAACCAATGTAAAATCCATATTTCCTGAGAAGTACATCCCCATTGTGCTACAAGCACATGATGTTCTGTTTTGTCACTTTAACCCTTCCTTTTCCAGTCTTGCTGTATAAAACTTGACAAGTATTTTTTTCAGGGCAAAAGAAACCAGCGTATAGCTCTTTAGTATGTGGCACATAAGGACTTTTCAGTAAAGTATAAAATCTAGGTTGGATGTGTATTGTTGCAGCCCTGACATTTAAGCTTAATTTTTGTGTGTTTTCAGTATTCCAAAAGCATGCTGAAGTACAGCCAGTCTACAGGGTATTCTGCACAGTGCTTATTGTAAGTGTGGGTATAAGAAAAGGAACAGAACACTGGAAACATCTTTTTTTCATGTAGCTTAATTGCAACTTTGCAGGCAGGTATTATGGCTGAAACATGCACTAGGGATAGAATATTTAGTCCTGGTTAAGAGAGAAATTGAGATTGCTGCTGGCAGAATCCCACACTTTTGTCCACTGGGGAAGCAAGTTTGGTTCTGCTCATATTGTGATGTATATTTTGGTGGCAAAAGGTGAGGATGCTGTTAGCAACAATATTTGATGCCTTCTATTTATCAGCAGGGATGGATGTGGTGTGGCAAGTATAGTGTGCATTTTTTCACTTGAAAACAGTATGCATTTTTCCCTATATTTTTCCTTCCTTTCTCCATGAACATAAAATTCTGTTTCCCTCAAGTTCACTTTTTAGCTCATTCATTCTAGGGACAGAGCTGTATGACACATTCCTTTTCCTGGGTGAAGGTCAAATGAGGTGAACAGTGCTGTTATTTGCTGGGAATTGGGGAGTTTCATCTCCCAGTGCATCTTCCACAGATTCTGATAACCATGGATGGATAATTTCCTATTGTTTCTCCTGCTAGTCTGGTTGATATGGGTATCCTGAGACAGTGTAGCAACTGCCTTATGTACACAGACAACCCTCTACTACTGCCACCTAGGAACACAATATGTGAGAGATGGCACTTAGAAGGTTGTCTGCGCAAACACTATGTACACCACACCTCTAACACCACCCACATCTGTACAACACACTCCTACATATGCGGGGGTTCTCAACAAAAACATACCTAAACAAAAGAGACCTCCGAAGCAAAAACACACAAGCACATCACAACCCACAGCACCATGCATCACACACATAGAATACACGTCTGCATCTCACAGCCTCTAAGGCCCAACCACAAACCCAACATACTAGTCATAGGAGACTCTATCGTGAGACACACAGATGTGCCCCTCACAAGGCTAGACAAGGAGAAAGCCACAGTAAGTTGCTTGTCAGGTGCTAGAATCCACCATATCATGCACGCACTCAAGTCTTTTAACAACAGGTACTGTTATGACTCTCTCATAGTCCATAGTGGTGTAAATGACTTGAGATGTACCTCTCTGGACTATATGAAGAGAGACATGATTGAGCTTTCTGAATATGTGTCCCAGGCAGGTATGTTCTTAGCCTTAAGCAGCATCCTACCATCACCCAGAATGACACCTCAATAGAAACAGAAAATAATTGACTTTAACAATTGGCTTAGTTTCTGGTGTCATTCCAAGGGGATCTAGTACCTGACAGCCTGGGAGGACATGATTGACAGACCACGATGCTTTGGCAGAGATGGCCTTCATCTGTCTCTCCTGGGCTTTAGGCTTCTGGCAAAGGCTCTTGCCTCCCCCATAGTGCCTTTTTTTGGCAAAGTCATGAGCACAAAATTACCAACATGAAAAATACTTATAAACAAAATCTAAAGATCATGCTGCTAAATGCTAGGAATCTTAGCATGAAACTGCACTCATTGCAAGCATTCCTTGCCCTGGAGGATTCTGACATTTGTGCAGTCACTGAAACCTGGTTCAAAGCTGTAGAGGGCACGCCAACCTTATAGGTTACTCATCCTACCATACTTTCAGACCCCAAATGGAGGGCTACAAAATTAAAGGTGGTGGAGTTTCAATATTTATCAAAGACATACACACCTCTAGGCTGGTCAAACAGTATGATGCACAGGAGACACTCCAAGTGCAGTTAACTGTTGACAAAACACCTATTCAAATCATAGATAGCTACAAACCCCCAACCATGACTCATGACGTCAACTCCACTTATCTGGACTTACTTAAACTCATCCCTCTACCCAGATCCTGGACAACTTTAACTACCTAACCATAGAGTGGAAGACCTATTCTAGCCCAAACATGAATGCCCAGAGAGTCCTTGACTTTGTCAATGCCAATGCGTTGAATCAGCTGGTCGACACCCCTACAAGAGGTGCAAATATCCTAGACCTGGTCCTAACCAACATGAGTAGCCACTGTAGCACTCCTACAGTGTCATCCTCCTTGGTAAGAGCCGACCATAAAGTAATCACTTTTGAAGTCACCATCTCCCCTGACCCCCCCCCCCCCCACATTGTCAGGGTCAAATGAAAAACTTTTCCAAAGCTGACTACAGTCTCCTCAGGCAGGTATAAGCAGCTTCACAGCCACTGTCTCTTCAGTTGGAACTAGCACTAATGTTCAAGCCTGCACTAAAAACTATATGAGCATCTTCATAGCTGTATGGACTCAGCAATACCTAACAGGACCAAATCATCTTCCTCAAGGAAGAGTAAACCTGTCTGGTGGACAGCGGCAATAAACAAACTCTATAATAGAAGGAAAAAAATGCTGTCCAGGGCCAACAAGCAGCAGGTGCCAGTCTGGAAGCAATCTCTCCTTTGTCTGAACAAGCAAATAAGGTCACTGGTGAAATCCTCTAAGGCTAACTTCGAGTCCAAATTGGCCACATCCACTAAGGGCAATCACAAGGCCTTCTTCACATATTTCCACAATCTCAAAGGCAACATCCAAATCTGCTCTGAACTGGTGGTCAATAACACCACATACACAAATGCCATAGATATAGCCAACCTGATGACAGAGAGGTTCAGTAGAAACTTCACCCCATTGTCCCCCCATCAGTAAACCAGGACATCCCCAGCACCTGCCCCCCCCCCCCAATCACCAGAAAGCAGTTCCTTAATGCTCTTTCAATGTCAAAAAGTACAGTCTCCATGGGACCCAATAACATCCCTGGCTGTATCCTAAATTAACCCAGGCATGAGAGCCTCAGCTCCATTAGACACTCTATTCAACCAAAGCCTGAGCACCAGCTTCATCCCAGGTGAATGGAAGACAGCCACTGTCATCCTTCTACACAAAGGTGGAGCATCCACTGACCCAGGCAATTAAAGGCCCATCAGCCTAACTAGACTGATCTGCAAGGCCATGGAATGCATTATCATGGCCCTTATAAACAAGGACATTGGCAACCTCCAAACGTTTGACCCCACACAGTTTGGTTTTGTCAAAGGGAGATCATGCCTGTTAAACTTGGTTGAGGTCTTTGAAACAGTCACCAAAGCCATGGACATGGGGAAGACGGTGCACACTGCCTACCTTGACCTAGCCAAAGCCTTTGACATTATTCCCCACTCAGGCATAATAGATAAACTCTTCCAGCTAGGCATCAACCCATATATTACCAGATGGGTAGCTAACTGGCTCACTGATAGAACCCACTCAGTCAAAGAAGGGGAAGCCACCTCTAGTAGTAGATCCATAATGCCGTGTACCCCAGGGATTAGTCTTGGGGCCTCTACTGTTTGGGATATACTTTTATGAGGTGCAAGCCAAAACCAGTGGTCTGTGGCTGATCAAGTTTGTAGAAGCCTGCAAGCTGGGTGCTGTCTTAAATTCTTAAATTCCCCTAGTGATGTGAACATCCTCCAAGAGGGCCTTACCCAAGCTAATGACTGGTGCCAGAAGCATGGCCACAAACTGAATGCCAAGAAATGCATCATTATTCCCTTTGGGGAAAATGTTATCCTCACTAATTATCACATTAATAACAATGTACTAAGCATGCAATTAGTTGTGAGGGACTTGGGAACCCAGGTTGATAGCAACCTGACTTTTGACCACCATGTTGCCTTTATTGTATGGAAGGCTTTCTAAATGGCCCACCTCATAAATAAGGGTATTTCATCCAGGAAAAAGGAGGTTATAACATCCCTGTACTCTTCCCTTATCAGACACATTATAGAGTATAATGCTCCCTTCGGCATGTACCTTGCCAAGCACATGCAGCGGCTGGAGAGACCACAGACATTCCTGACCAGGAAAATCCAGGGTCTCCAACACCTATCCTATACAGATAGGTTAAAAGCCCTGTCCCTCTACTCAGTCTCATACAGACTGCTCAGAGGTGACCTGTGTCTGACATACTAGGCCATTTCAGACCCAGCCTTGATGGAGTTGCTGCATATCTGTAAGACAAACTCCACTCACGCAACCCACATGCAAGGCCTTAACCTGGTCTGTGACATTAATAGAACTTGTTGGCAGGATAGATTTGTGTCCCATAGACTTCCCCATCTGTGGAATAGACTCCCTCTCTATGTCAAGCAGAGTACCTCTCTAGCACTCTTTAAGAGGAACCTGGACGACTGGATGAGAAACAGAAAATATACCCCTGGGATCCCAACTGTGTCCCTGCTGGACAGGGGAAACAGGTGCTGACTTTGAGGGATCATGGGCAAAATTCTTGGCTAGATCTATAAGGGCCTCTGGGCCAATAGCCTAGCATCATCCTATGAATCTATGAACCTATATGCCCTCTGAGGCCCAAAGAACTGAAATACAAGGGGTGCCCGCCTAGGGTATGTCTTCCACTTTCATGAATAATGTTCTCTCAACTGACCATTAACCCCTATGAAAGCATAAACCTAAACAAATTCCTAGTGTCCACTAATGATTCTAAGTAGAAATTACACCACTGTCATACATCCCATGCTTTTTCCGAGAATGGCAAGTGGGCACTGCCTTGACACACGTTTTTGTCCCCAGCCACCTTTCCCAGTAACTGAGATGCTAATTAAAACTGGGATATATGGGTCGTAGTCAGGTCTTTATTTATCTAAGCCAGGGAGCTAGCCCTGAGATTGCATATATGCTGCTTAAATAATAAGCATTCACAACAGTTGTTTGGAACATGCAATGCTATGTTTCTCGGCATGGAGCAGTGCAATTTCAGGAAGGTGACCAGTTGTGCATACTCATCATGACTGTACCTTACCATATTACTTTCACGATATAGTAACAGTACTGAAGATTCCTTTCACTGTAGGGTTGGTTTATGGTAAGAACTATTAACTCCAATAATCAGAAAAATGACTTATTTACCTGTTTTAAGAAGAGTTTAAATGACTGGCTGAGATATACCTACCTACCTTGCATGCATTCAACTTAACACAGAGATGTGAATTTAAATAACTATAAATTTAAATTGTTTTTCTCTTAAAAAAGACACACACACAAATATAGATATAAATATGGATATAGAAATGTGTGTGTGTGTGTGTGTGTGTGTGTGTGTGTGTGTGTGTGTGTGTGTGTGTGTATATTATAACAAAAACATAATTTAAATTTCTAGCTTCAGAAAGTGTTACCAACCTGCTAACTTAAGAGTTTCAGTTGAAATATCTGTACAACAAATTACAATAACTTAAGTTCCTGTTGAGTAAGAAGTACAGGAGGTCCGTTCCTGTGCACTCTCATCATTGTCAGACATTCAGTGTGAACTCCTCATTCACATAATATAGTGTGGCTTTCTTAAATGCCTGTTCTTGACTTTCCTTTTTGCTATAGTAGTAGTGAGATTATCTGTGGATGCAGATGCATAACCCATTGGCTTCATGATCTGTTACAAAGAGTAGGTTACCTGCTTTCCAAGGACTATGGAAGAAAAGTCCAATTGTCTTAATCTAATTTGGATCACTTCCCTTTTCACAGATGCTGATATCTAAATCAGAAAGTAGTCTTGCTTTCTGTTATGCCAACTAGTTACTAAATGAGTGAAATCAGAAAGTCATATTGCCACTGTTCAGTTAAAAAAGCATAATAATGATTGAACAGGGTTTTGTAACTGGAAAGACAAGTCAAGCAGATTGACTCCAAAGTTCAGCATGCATTATTAGATTGCCTTCTGTATAGTTGTCATTTTTGTGAATGATTGCCATTCAGAAACTGATTCAGCTAGCCAGCTCTGTTTCTTCAATATTAAATAGACTGTTGAGCCAACATAACTAGATAGCTAAAATAAGTGCTAGACTTTACATCAGCAAGAAGCCTATGGAACCGATTTCAGCCAAAGACAGACTGCATTAGGCCTTTAAGGCTTTACTGGAAAAGCTCACCCAGGCTGTGCCATAACCTACTGTGAGGAAAAGGTTAGTTTGCTTTTGCTTTCTTGTATTTTGTATTGTTTCATTGCCTTCTTCTGTTTAGTATATCATATTTTATTTTGTTTACACTGTGGTTTACTTGTATTCTGATTTTAATTGCATATTTAAACTAGGAAAGAGACCACAGCTGTGTCTCATGTGAGTCACAGAGAAATTAAGTTTTTCACTATCCTCCCAACCAGGTGGTGATGTGTATTTAAACTCAACTGTCTTTCTAGTTGCCTGCCCCTATGTTAATTTGACCACATATCTCATTCCCTCTCCCGTTTTATTGGCTGCTGTGAGTAAGCACAAAATTATCAATTTGTGAAATCACTTCCCTTCAACTATTTAAATTTATTGGCTATCCCACTGCACTCCATAGAACCAGAATACAAAGTGCCCACCTCCTTCCATTCTATCGTGCTCTTTTAACATTAGTGGCTGTCCACTTAGATAGCTAAAGCTTAAGTTAACCCTCTTTCATATCTAACTGCTTAGTGCACACTGCAGCTCTTAGGATATTATGCATTTTTCCATCTTGCCTTTAAAATCTGCAGCATCTCCTCCAAGATCATCAAATATCGGAGAGCCCACATTCTGCCTGTCAATAGTCATCTTGGGAATATAGTGCTTCTTTTTTGCTACTGGTGAGAGAAGAAGCACAGTGCATTGAATCCTGACTGCTTCTGACTGGGCAGTCAGTATCTGTGTTTGGCCTTCCTGATTGGTCTGGTTGCTATTCAAGGCATCTATAAGGAAAAGGCTACAACAAGCCTATAGACCCTTGCCTCATCTGAGACAAGACTGGATCACCAAATGGGCTGGTGCTTGCTTCTCATCTTGAGACTAGTTTTGCTGTTTTGCTTCTGGTGAGAGAAGAAGAGATGTAGCATTGTATCCAAGAAAAGTGAAGCTGTGGTGAGATCAGCACTAGTAGTAGCCATGCAGTAACCATTCATGTGACTCCCCTCTTTTCATCATTCTTGACAAGCTAAGTCTTTGTTTTCAGTAAGTACTGCTTGATTTGCATCTAACTTCAAGATATTTGCCTAAATATTTCATCCATAAATCAACAGGATCCACTTATTAGTTTCCCCTCAGCTGTTTGGCAGTGATCTGTACAGACTCAGACACCCTGAGTGACATTTCCTGTAAAATCACAATTGAAATTTCACTAATACCAAGTTGCACACAGGACGACTAGTTTGCAGTGATAAGCACTGTCCCCAGAGTTGGAAACTAGATGCTGCTGACATTACTTTATATTCTCACTCCAACTATCTAATCAATAAAAAAGGGTCTGTTGCCATTGATATGAACTTTCCCACAATATCTGTTACCAGCTTGGTAGATATGGGCATCTTGAAGCAATGCAGAAATTGTCTCATGTTTAATGGCACCAGTTAATTCTCAAACAAACTGATATGGTATGTATGAGATGCATTTACACAATGTCACTAGAGGCAAAGCTCTCAAATAAAAGCACTCCTCATGTCAATGAGGTTGTCAGTAGTACACATGCTGCACTCATCACCCACAGTTCAAAGCAGACACCCATATATGCTGAGGAAATTAAATCTAACCTTCTTAAACCCCAAAGCCCTCCTAAATGAAGTACACATAAATAAATACCCTCAGCAGACCCAAATGCAATCTTTCAAAATAACACCCACATCAACACATGCAGTCAGACCTTTTGGAGCCTCTATATCTAAGCCTATAAGGCAAGCCACCACACAATCCAACATTTTGGTCATTGGAGACTCCATTGTGAGACACAGTGATGTGCTTCTCACCAGGCTGCATAAGAAGAAAGTAATGGTCAGTTTTTTTATCAGGAGCCAGGCTCCACCACATTACACATGCACTCAGGTCATTGGCCAACAAGTATCAGTATGACTCAGTCATAGTTCATGTGGGTGTAAATGACCTGAGACGTACTTCCCTAGACTATATTAAGAGAGACATCATAAAGCTCTTGGAATATTGAGCAGTATTTTACCTTCTCCAAGGATGATGTCACAATATAAACAAAAGATGATGGACTTTAATAAGTGGCTTAGTTTCTGGTGTCATTCTTTGGGAGTGCAATATTTGTCAGCATGGAAGGAGATGATCAACAGACCATGCTGCTTTGCCAGGGATGGTCTGCACCTCTCCCCTCCAGGCTTTTGAATATTAGCTAAAACATTGTCCTCCACCACAGTGCCTTTTATAGGCGATGCCACACTGAAAGTACTTCCAACACAACTAATCAAAATCAAGAAAATCTAAAGGTTTTACTGCTCAATGCTAGGTGTGTAAACAAGAAACTCCACTCCCTATAAGCTCTCCTCACCCTAGAGAATGCTGACATCTGTGCAGTCACTGAGATATGGTTTAAAGCTCAGAGAGCATACCAGCAGTGCCAGGTTATAATGCTTTCCACACATTTAGACCAGCTACTTCACAGACAAGTACTAAGGATTAAAGGTTGAGGTGTCTCAATTTACATCAAAAATAAATATACCTCAAAGCTGGTAAAACAGGACAAGACACTTGAGCTTCTCCAAGTTCAAATAACCATAGGCAAAATCTGATACCACTTCCTTACAAAGTATAGGTCCTCCTCTATGACCCAGGACGCCCTTGCCATGTATTTAAACTTATTGGAAACACTCATCATCCTACATATGGGCAACTTTGATTACCCTTCTATTAACTGGGAATCATATACAATACCAAATGTATAAGAGCAGAGATTCCTGGATTTTGTAAACACAAACAACCTGGACCAGATTTCAGTACACTGAACAGAGGTGCAACCATACTGGATCTGGTTGTCACTAATATAGAAGAGTGCTGCACACCACCTAGAGTTATGTCTTCTCTGGTAAGATAAGATCACAAAATGGTCTCCTTTGAATTAAAATAAAACCTGGAAACCCAGCTAACCTTGGAATATTCAGGAATTACTCTAAGGCTAATGTCCTACAATTAAATAATAAGCTGGCAAAATTTCAAGCCCCCATAAACCCTGAGAACACTGATGCCTACACTGAATTGTTTACAGAAACCCTATACAAGCATGTTAATAGCTGGGCCGAGGCAGCTGTAACCGTCAAGAAGTACAGAACTAACTAAACAAAAAGCTACTCTGGTGGAATCATGACATCAACAGGCTGTATAACAGAAGGTAGAAAATCATGGCAACAATTAGAAGGTGCAGCACCTTGTAGGATAAAAGCACTCTCATCAAACCAAACAAAAAATTCAGAGGGCAAATAAAGCCTAAAAAAGCCAAATTATAGGTAAATTTGGCCTTCCAGGGCAAGGACAACCACAAGGCATCCTTTAGCTATGTCTGCAACCTCAAAGGCAATATACAGCTGTGTGCAGAACTCATTGTTAATGATGTCACTGATACTGAGCCAGAATATATGCAAACCTACTGGCCAACAAATTCAGCTCCAACTTTATCCCTCTCTCATTCTCAACCTTCCCTCAGAAAATACCATCAAATATAACTCCCCCTGCTATTACTAAGGGAACAGATATTTGATGCTGTCTCTAAAGCCAAGAATACTGCATCGCTGGGCTCAGACAATATCCCAGGATGCTTTCTAAGTAGCATGAAATATGCTGTATTGGGACCACAGGAATTGCTGTTTAACTGTAGTCTCCAAACAGGCTTCATGCTTCATGAATTCAAAACAGCAACAGTTATCCTCTGCACAAAGCTGAGCCAGCTACAGACCCTAAAAAACTATAGACCCATAAGTCTCATATGCAAAGCCATGGAAAGAATTATCATCATCAATAATGACATAGGAAATTTCCATGTATTGGAGCCAACCCAATTTGGTTTTGTCAAGGACAAGTCATGCATTCTCAACTTGGTGCATTTCTTTGAGAAAATCACCAAATCAATCAATGAGGGTAAAATGGTTCACACTGCCTACCTTGACCTGGCCAAGGCATTTGACACAATATTCCACTTGGGTATTGTTGACAAACTTAAGAGGTTAGGTACAAACTTTTATATTACTCAATGGATAACAAATTGGCTCACAGACAAGACTTAGGAAGTCAGAACTGGGTAGTTAGCCTTAAACTTGTTTCGCTTTGCTCGTATCACATTTGCGTGATGCTACTCTTTGCTCAGTGGTGGGTTGGCAGTGCCCTGTATAGGCACAAAAGCCTATAAGCTCAGTTTTTCCCTAAACAGCTGTCAGTGAAACCCTTCCAAGCTTCTCTGCTGCTTTGAGACAACATATTGACAACCTAAAAGGGTTTTAATGCCCGTGCTTGGAACATTTGTATGTATGTATGTATGTATGTATGTATAAGGCATTGCACCATAAAACCTCATATGTGACTCCATTGTGAGTTGCTGGATAAGGAACAGCTTAGGGTTAGCTGATTGCCAGGTGCCAGGATCCATCAAGTCACTCAAGCACTCAAGTCAGTCAACCACAAGTATTGGTATGACTCTGTTATAATCCATGTGGGGGTGAATGACTTGAGATGTGCCTTACTGGACTATATGAAAACAGACATGACTGAGCTCTCAGATTATGTGTCATAAGTAGGTATAAGCCTAGCCTTAAGCAGCATTCCACCTTCTTCAAGGATGATGCCACAGTACAAACAAAAAATGATGACTTTAACAATTGGCTTAGCTTCCGGTGTCAATCCAAGGCGATCCATTATCTGTCAGCCTGAAAAGACATGGTCGAAAGGCCACACTGCTTTGACAAGGATGGTCTGCACCTGTCTCCTCTAGGCATTTGGATACTGGCAAAGGCATTAGCCACCCCTATTTTGCTTTTTTATGTAGTGTCAAAATAACCAGCCTCTCAACATAACAAAATCCTCTCTAGATAAACTCATGGTACTGCTGCTTAATGCTAGGAGTCTAAACAAGAAACTGCACTCCCTAGAGGCACTCCTCACTTCAGAAGATGCTGACACCTGTGTAGTTACCAAGACATGGTTCAAAGGCATGGAAAGCATCCCAGACATGCAGTGCTACAAAGCCTTCAATATGTTCAGACCACAAATTGAGAGTGAAAGAATCAATGGAGAAGGTGTATCCATCTTCATTAAGAATAAGTACACCTCGAGACTGGTCAGACAGTATGACTGTTTTGAGCTACTGCATGTCCAATTAGCTATAGGCAAAGCCCCCTACTACATCATATCTAGTTGTAGGTCCCCCACTATGAAACAGGAAAAGCATACCACATACCTGGACTTACTGGAGTTACTTGCCATACAGCTCATTACCTTACTCATGGGTGATTTTAAGTATCCTACCATCCACTGGGAAACATAAATGACCACAAACATGCTGGCTTAGAGGTTTTTGGACTTTGTCAATGCAAATGCTCTGGAACAGTTAGTCAGCACACCCACATGAGGCTCAAAGGTCCTGGACATAGTACTCACTAACATGGAAAAGCATTACACCCATCCCCTGTGTGATGTCCGTCCTCCCTCGTATGATCAGATCCACAAATCAGACTCATTTGATATACACTAGATACCCCATCATGTTCAAAAATACTTAAGAATTTTTCAGAGACAAATTATCTCCTACTAAGTGATATTAAAAGAAGTTTCAAAGCCCACTCGAACACTGATAACATGGACTCCTATGCAGAGGTGTACACCAATACCCTGTATAACCATTTAAGTAGTTGCATAGAATCGGCTGTACCAAACCAGATTAAAACCAAGTCGTACTGAAAAACAAGCCACCCTGGTGAACCCTTTGTGCAAACAGGCTATACAACAAGAGAAAGAAACTGATGTCCAAGAACAAGATGGAGCTGGCTCTGCAGTGGAAGAAATCCTTCTGTAGCTTAAACAAACAAATTAGAGATCTTGTCAAGTCCTTCAAAGCTAATTATGAAGCAAAATTAGCCTCCCTAGCTAAGGATAATCACAAGGCATGCTTTAACTGCATAGAAAACCTAAAAGGGAATACCCAGATATGCACCGAACTGGCTGTGGATAGCATCAACCAGAGTTAACAGCCAACCTTCTAGCTGACAGATTTGGTGCAAACTTCACCTTCCTGTCCCATTCAGTCATCCCACAAAGTATACCTGTCATCATTCCTCAGCCTATTATCTCAAGAAAGCAGATCATCTTGGTGCTCTCCAAGGCCAAAACATGGGATTGATGGAACCAGACAACATCCCAGGTTGCCTTTTAAATAACTTAAAACATGACCTAGCAGACTCACTTGGATCCCTGTTTAACCACAGCCTGTGAACTAACTATGTTCTGGTGGAGTGGAGGATAGCAACAGTAATCCCTCTGCACAAAGGGGGACCATCAACTGACCCTGGGAATTATAGGCTCACAAGCTTGACTATCCCCATCTGCAAGGCCATGGAAAGAATCATTATGGACCTTATTAATAAAGACTTAGTAATCTCCATACTCTGAACCCAACCAAGTTTGGATTCATTATAGGTAGATCATGCCTGTTGGGTGACCTCTTTGAAAAAGTCGTAAAGGCCATGGATGATGGAAAGACAGTGCATGCTACCTATCTTTACCTAGTCAAGGCATCTGACAAAATCCCTGACTCAGGTATTATAGAAAAACTCTCCCATATGGGGATTAACCCCTACATTAACAGATGGATAACCAACTGGCTCACTGACAGGACCCATAGTGTAAAAGTGGGTAATTTTACCTCTAGCAAAAGACCAATCGCCAGGGGTGTGACACAGGGCTCTGTGCTGGGCCCCTTACTATTCGGAATGTATTTCTCAGAAGTCCAGGCAAATGTGGATGGCCTGTGGCTGACTAGATTCACTGACAATTGCAAATTGGGAGCAATCAGTGAGTCCCCCAACAATGTTAATATACTGCATACACAGTTAACAGAGACAAATTATTGGTACCAAAACCACTGATTAAAGCTAATTACAAAAAATGCATTATTATTCCCTTTGGGAAAACTAACATCCCTGCTAAATACATTATAGACAGCACCCCCAAAGTGTAGACCCAGTGGTATGTGATCTGGGTACTCAGGTTGATAGCAACCTGAACTTTGACCACCACATATCCACAGTAGTGAGGAAATCCTTCTATGTGACACATCTTATAAGTAAAAGCATCCCATCTAGATCTAAGGATGTTAAATTCCATTATGCTCAGTCCTCATCAGACCAGTAATTGAGTGCAGTGCTTCCTTTTGCATTTACCTCACCAGATACCTGCAACAGTTGGAGACACCACAGAGTTTCTGACCAAGAAATTACAGGTTGCACAAAACAAGTCTTACACAGAATGACTGAAAGCCCTGTCACTCACTGTATTCTATCTCCTACATGTTGCTAAGGGGTGACCTGCGCCTGTCTTACAGGGCAGTTAGCTGACCCAACCTTGATGGAAATGCTATACATTCGTAAATCAAACTGCATAAGAGTCACTCACTCCAGGGATCTTAACCTAGCCTCTGGCATGTACAGGTCATGCTGGAGATATAGATACATCTCACAGAGACTGACACTTCAATAGAACAAACTTTCAGTTCATGTGAAACACAGCCCCTCCCTGACCTTCTTCAAACACAACCTATATCAATGGATGGGTGACTGCAAATTCACTTCTGGGGTGTCACCCATGTCCCTCCTGGACAGAGGAAATCATTAATAATTACCATAGACCCTTAGCATTGCATACTTCACTGACCTAACCACCAACAATTGGAGCAACTTGAGACAAACATAGCTAGGCTTGCAAGGGGTCAAGAGCCATTAGACCAGTGATCTTCTATTAACCTATGAATCTATGAAGGCCAAGAAATCTCGCACAAATTCTTTACCTGTCCAGCCTTCACCAGATGTCCCTCTAGAAGTGAGTAATAGCTAAGTAGGCCATTCAGCATCTAAATTGGATTCCTGTCCTGTAACCCCTATCAGAGGCCATCATGGATCCGTCTTTTCACATGTTTTCTGAGGCTTTACATGGGTTCTGCTCTGAATGTCGAGGTGGAACCACAGTTGGTGGTCTCAGAAGGTCCTAGAGGGATTCCACAGATATTAGTCAGGAAGGAGGTTATGGGTACTCTTAGTGAATCTCACCAAGGGTTGGAACCTTCAGTATTTGTTAGGGCTGACATCCCTTCCAAGAAATGACAAAAGACAAAGCATGTTTTGGTCCATCCTAAGGATCCTCAAAGGGAATGGCAAGAGTTTTCTCAAGGCTTGTTTTCTGTCTTAATGGCCCTGAAGCCTTCTCAAGGGGTTTCAGTGCCAGTTCCTCCTTGGACCTCTATCCCTTCTAAATGGCCTTGGGAACTGCAATCCTCAGATGAGGATTCAGAGTCTGATGAGGGGTCCTTGTCCTGTTCTTTACAGGTTCATTTTCCTTTGATTTCTGGTTCTGATGAGGAGGAGTCTATTAGCCCTGAGTCTCCTTTAGAGGAATTGTCCTTTGGGGACACAGTTGCTGGATGATGGAATACTTTAACTGGTATTCTTCACATGTGTTTGATATTCAGAGGAAATATTACAAGTTGCTTCAGATGGGTACTCCTAAAATATCTACAGTTCCTCCTGTGTTGGCTGCCTTGTTAGACACTTTCATTGCTGCTTCCAAGTCCCCTGATTCTCAGACTCCTGCTCCAAAGAAACCTGTTCTATAAGGTCCCTGAATATTGTCAATTTTTATTTAACTGCTGATCTTGCTGTGGTGTCAATCTCTCCTGACAAACCTTCCAATCTCTTGCTCTCTTCCAAACTTTTGTCTGAAGGGTAGTAAGGCAATGGAGAGGATTGGTAAGAACATTTAAACTGCTTCTCCTTTGGCCTTTAGGGCTGTTAATTACCAGACCCACATGATCAGGTATGCTCTGGCCTTAATTGTTCAGACTTATCAGGTTATTTCTGACCTCCTTGATTCTGAAGGCAAATCTTCTGCCTTATCTATTTCAGGTTCCACTTCTTAAGTGGCTCACAACTCTATCAAGTGTTGCTATGATGCTGCTGATACCTCTTCCAGGGCTGCAGCTTTTGGGTTGGCTTCATCTCTAGTCTTTGCCAGAGGACATTAAGACCAAGTTATTGGGTGCGCCTTTGGATAATAAACATCTTTTTGGGACTGCTGCTGCTGACCTGTTTAAGTATCTTTAAGGGAAAGGCAAAGCCTTGCAGGATCTTAAGCATATTTTTGTCTTTCCTGTCCCTAAGTTCCAGAGGAACTATCATCTGCTTTTGTCTGCAGGCAACCATACTGGGTCTTCAAGGGCAGGAAGGGTGGCAGGTGAGCCTCTTCTGCTAAGGCTTCTCAGACTCCTATTGCCCAGAAGCTTCCTTTATCTGATAAGCCTGCTACCCTTTAACCACCACCCCCCCTTTAGACCAGGTTCTTTTGTCTCTTTAGCTTTTAATTGGCTTCTAAATTGGCTTCTCATCACATCAGACTCTTGAGTTCTTTCTATCATCCATCAGGGTTACTTCTTGGTATGGAAGTCTCTCCCTCCTTTTTCAGGGACTCCTCAAACTCCTCTAGAACACTGTTCTTTTTTCTCAGAGGTCATAGGGTCCCTGTTGAACCAAAGAACAATTCAGCCTGTTTCCCCCTTTCCA
This sequence comes from Protopterus annectens, assembly GCF_019279795.1. Lineage (NCBI taxonomy): Eukaryota > Metazoa > Chordata > Ceratodontiformes > Protopteridae > Protopterus > Protopterus annectens. Next base: position 173,201,739 of record NC_056733.1, read on the forward strand.
AGTTTGAAAGGGTTTTTATTCCGAGATGTTTCTGGCTCATTTAAAGTAGGGCACTTGGAGACCTATTCTGGATCTCTCCTGGCTGAACACCTTTCTCAAGGTCCTCTCTTTTTGGATGTTTACTCTTCAAACCTTGTTTTCTCTTTTACTACCCCAGGCTTTTCTGGTGTCTTTGGATCTGAAGGATGCTTATCTTCACATCCCTCTTCCCCCACTTTTCAGGAAGTTTTTACATTTTTTGTTTCCTCCTTTCATTTTCAGTTATCTGTTTTGCCTTTTGGCATCTCTACTGCTCCAAGGGTATTCACAAAATGCCTAGATCCTGTGATTGCTTTCTGCAGGCTCCAAGACATTCAGATTTTTCCTTAGCTGGACGACCTGTTGCTTCAGGTACCTTCTCCTACTCACCTGTTACAGGATCTGGAGTTCACCATCTCTCTTCTTCAAAGTCCGGGGTTCACTATCAACTTCTAAAAGTCTGTCCTGACTCCCTCTCAGGATCATGTGTATCTGGGATGTAGGATACAGACAGTGCCAGTGTTGGCCTCCCTTCAACCTCCAAAAGTTTTATCATTAAGAACCTTCTTTCAGTCTCTTCTTTTTTTTGACTGCCATTCCAGCCAAAGTTTCTTCAGGCCCTGGGATTCATGGCCTCTTCTATTCCAGTGCTCACTCTTTCCAGACTGCATATGTGGAAGCTTCAATGGTACCTCAAGTTGGTTTGGCTTCAGCATTGCACCATATGGATTTCAGTGTACCTCGACTTCCTTGTATAAAGAAGGAATTCAATTGGTGGATTCATCAGTTTGCTCTCATCTCAGGCCTGCCCTTTTAGCCTCCAGTTCCTTCTCAAGAACTGTTTACTGATGCCTCAGACATGGGATGTTGGCTTCATGTGGTCACCTGAAAGTTCAGGGTCTTTGCCCCCCCCCCCCATCAGAAGTCAGACCACCATATCAACAGATTTTCTGTCAGATACCATGCTCATAACCAGGACCCTTTTTCACTGGGGGTCCCTTCAGTCCTCTCCTGTTTGTGTGAGTTGCTCCAGTCTGGCTTAGCCTATTCTTCTGTGAAGCTCCATTTGTCAGCTATTTCTGCTTGTTTGCCCTTGCATCCTTGCTTGGCTTCTCATTTTGAGGTCAAACAATTCCTTAAAAGAGTCCTGCACCTTAGGCCTACAAAAAAGCCTATTTCTCCTCCTTGGGACCTTCATTTTATTTTGGAAAAATTGACTCAGGCTCCTTTTGAGGAGGCCTGCCTTTCAGCCTCCTTCTCAAGACCTGTTTACTGATGCCTTGGACATGGTGTGGGGGCTTCATGTGATCACCTGAATGTTCAGGGTTTCTGCCACCCCATCAGAAATCAGGCCATATCAACATCAAAGAGATGAAAGCTTTGATTCTGGCCCTTCAAGCTTTTTACCATGTGTTTTCTCCAGGCCCCATAATGGTGTACACAGACAACACTACATTAATGTGGTATGTCAACAGGCAGGAAAGCACAACATCTTACCTGCTTTTCAGGATGGTTCTTCAGGCTTGGAAGGTGGCTCTCAGTTATCAGTTAACTCTTCAGGCAGTATACATTACTCCAGAGCACAGTCTAGTGGTAGACTGTCTGAAAAGGTCCAAAACACAGACTCATGAATGGATGCTTCACAGAGACATTTTTCTGGACATTGTCCATTGCTGGAGAATTTCTCAAAAAGATCTTTTTGACTCCCCCCTAAACAGGCAGCTTCCTCTCTTCTGTTCTAGAGTGCCATGCCATCTGGTGTGGAGGACAGTTGCCCTTTCTTTTCCCTGGAAGGAAATGATCCTTTATGTTTTCCCTCCTCTTCTTCTGCTTCCAAGAGTCCTGCAGAAGATTCAACTGGACTCCCCAAAAATCTCAACAGTGACTCCCTTTTGCCCAAGACAGCTTTGTTTCCCCCCTCTTAATGCATCTGTCCAGGGGCAATCATCACAAGTTACCTCACCAGTTGGACCTCCTCACACATCCATCCTCCCTTGTCTCATCTTCAACTGACACTGTGGGCAATAAGGTTTTGATTCCTTACAGGCCCCTGTCTTCTGAGGACATACTCAAGGGTTTTGCAGGAGAGAGGGAAACCCTCAGCTGGAAAATCTTATATGTCCAAATGGAAAAGATTTTCTGTCTGGTGCCATGCTTGTAACCAGGACACTTTTTCAGTGGGGGTCCCTTTGGTCCTCTTGTGTTTGTGTGAGTTGCTCTAGTCTGGCTTGGCCTATTCATCTGTGAAGGCCCATTTGTCAGCCTTTTCTTTTTGTTTGCCCTTGAATCCTCCATTGGCTTCTCATTTTGAAGTAAAACAATTTCTTAAAGGTGTTCTGCATCATAGGCCTCCAAGGAAACACATTTCTTCCTTGGGACCTTCATTTTGTTTTGGAAAAATTGACTCAGGCTCCTTTTGAGCCTGCAGAATTTGCTTCTTTGCAACACTGTACCTGAAAGACTGTTTTGCTGCAGGCTATTACTTCTGCTCGAAGAGTTTCTGAGCTCCAGGCTCTTTCATCCTTTTTTATTTTTTTCAAAAGGACATGGTGTGCCTTCATACTAATCCTCCTATTATGTCCAAGGTAGTGAATGAGTTGTCCTTGAATCAATCAGTAAAACTCCCTTCCTTTTTCCATTCTCCTCAATCTGCTAGTGAGAGGGTCTAGCATACCTTGGATTCACACAGACAAGTCAGGTATTATTTGGATAAAACTAAGGCCGTTAATAAGTCTGATAAGCTTTTTGTTTCCTTTCATACCAAGACATTGGGATCGGCTGTTTCTATGCAAGCCATCTCCTGGATATCTAAGGCCATTTCTTTTTGTTATTCTTTTCATGGCAAATTTGTCTACTTCTGTTAGAGCTCATCCCACTAGGGCTGTTGTATCTTCTAGTACTCTCTTCAAGGATTTGGACACCAATTCCATCCTTGAAGCTGCTATTTTGTCTTCAGAATATACCTTTACTAAGCATTATAAGTTGGATATGGTTTATAGGGCCAAAGCAGGTTTTCCTAGAACAATTTTATATGGATTTGTTGAGGGCTGTTCTCAGCCTTCCAACTACCATTCTGTTTCTTGAGCTGTTTTACTCTCCCTATAGTAAAGAATACTGCAACAGTGATATATAGGGACATAGTACAGTTGTGTAAAATATTGCCAAAACAGCAGATGTCATTCTCTTTACTGTTGCAGTATTCACTCCTTCCCTCCAACCCCCTCCCATTTGTTCTGATTTTTGTTCTGGATTTCTTTCTAGCTGAGGCTCTCCCCTTTTTCTTCTGCATTTTCTACTTCTGGATGTGCATTGCCTTGTTGAGACTGTTGTCTACTGGGGAAATGTATTTCTGGGTAACTGCGTCCATATGACTCTTTTATGTCCAACATCCTGTCGAGGGAGCATATGTGTGATGTACAGTGCAGGCAAGATCATAAGGCTTTGTTATACTGGCTGCATATCAGGGTGCCCCAGAAGGGAAGACCCTATAGTAAAGAATGCTGCAAAAGTGAAAAGAAGGACATCTACTGTAAGATTTTACACAACTCTACTATATTGTTTTGTCTTCTTTGGGGAAAATTACTCAGAATTCTTTCTCACCCAAACCCTCAAGATGTGATAAGCCTTCATTCCATCTTTAATGTATTTTGGTAAGGGACATATTTTGGTTCCTTTACTCATGGGATACCTGCATTTAGAGTAGAACATAGAACACAGAACTTTCTCCTGTTCCCTTTTAAAGACCGGTGTCCTTACCTAAGCAGAGCCTATGTGTAACCTTTCACTGACTGCAGTTAGTTGAGGATCCATTCTGTGGGAATGTTTGCCATTTTAATTCTAATTTATAGGAGTGTTCATTTTTTAGATACCATAATAGTTGTGCACATGTTCAGATTTCTTCTTGACTTTGAAGCAAAACAGCACCATGTTTCTGGCATAAAGTGTGGGTTTTATAGGATTGCACTAAACTGCTGTGAAGCTTGACTGCTGCACATTTTGTGAACCTGACAAAGGATTTATACTTCCTGAATTGCACAAAGGCTAATAAAACTGTTCCACCTTGGTTTAGAACTCATGCCTTTCATCTAGCTTTATAACTACCTAGAAGTCAGCAGAGTGTGAAATAGACTACAAAATCTCCACTATATTTTACACTATTCAGAGCACCTGTAAGACATGTCTGAGTATAGTTCTTGTAGATCAATGTGTGTACAGCTTTACAAAGCTTTCTAGGTGCTTGCATTTGTGTATAAATACTGAGCACATGCAAGCCTGACTGCCATTGTGTAGTAAGCTGTTGAGATGTAAGCATGTACGTCTGTCTAGTCTGTCGGTTAATTAGTTTGTTTATATTTTGTAATGCTGCTATCCATCATGATAGGTGTCTATGTAATAAAGCATGTAAACGGACTACCCTGTTTGTTTGTCATCTATACTAGAGAGGGACAAGCGACATGGTACGAGACTGGAATCCAAATTCCTCAGCTTCGAGACCAAGAGGCACTCAATTAAGACTGGAGAAATATACAGGAGTGAATCAGCCCTACTGCACGTATAACTCACAAAATAGGTCAGAAAAGAATTTCAGGTATTAAAACTTGCTCAAACTATTTCTTATTCACGAAATATTTAATGAGGCATTCAGAATACTCTAAACAAATTTCTAAGTAACAGAAATATTTGAAATTACAATATATTAACAGAAATATTCAAAATAACTACAGACAATGTTTGAAATAAAGCCTGAATTTCATAAAATGAGTAAAATAAGGGAAATGACCACATTTTTTCGCTAAGCACTACTTTTTCACATTAATCAAATTTAAGTTGTCTGAAGTGTATGATGTTCGTATGTTTGTGCAGTATTACAGTACAGTTGTTTTACAAAATACAGCCATTTCAAAGCATATTTCTCAAAGTACATCATTTTGAAGAGTTTATTGTGCATTTGAATATTATTACAGGCACATATAGCAGTTTTGTTTGTATATGATTATAAGTGGGCCAGAATTGCATTGTGTTTTACTATATTTTGTTGGCATGGCTAAAGGATTTCATAGACCAGCTCTACTTGTGTCTGAGAATAATATTGCAGAGAACTGAAGAGTGTCTGAGCAAGAGTATATTTTGATAAAGGCTTCATTTTCTGATAAAAATGACCATACAAAGGCATTTATTCTGCTTAATTTAGCTTGGTCAAAAGCTATTGAAAGGGAACATTCATTTGTGTATGCACCTGCTGTCTTTGCCGGAGAGGGGGAAAACCATCATATAGTTGTACTGGCTGAGCCAAGGGAGAACCAGGAGTTCTTGAAATGTAAATTTAGAAAAATGTGTAACCCCCAAATGAATATTACAATGGAAAGGCACTTATTTTACATAAGAGATTAACACCTGGTGAAACATTTGCAGCATAGATAACTGATTTGAGAAACAAGACTAAAATGTGCAGATTTGGTGACTTAAGGCATGAGTTGATGAAAGACAGACTTGTGTGTTGTATTAAAGATGATGCTGTGAGAAAAAAATTTGCTTTGTGACAGTGATTTAACTTTGAATAAGGCCATTGAGATTTATCAGATATATGAGCTTAAGCTTACAGAAAAACACACACATATGCTTAAAAATGAGAGATGCATGCTTCCAGTAACTTCTAAAACTCATGTTGATAATATGCAGCACGTGGTTAAAAGAAACAGACCCAAGCACATGGCAGCAACTGTAAGCCCTGCAACACTCACAGGGAATCCCCATAGCTTTCTAGCAAGTTCCAGAGCACAGTCTCAGTGAAGCACAACAGTGAGTCAGCAAAGTCAAAGAATGGGCCCCCACCCAGTTTCATAGCCAACTGTTGTAATTGTGGAGGAAATCATGAGCCTAAAAGGGAAAAATGTTGAGCTTTTGGTTAGCAATGTCACAAATGCAATAAGTGGAATCATTTCAAAAGATTTTGTAAATCAAAAGGGACACATTCTTTTATTTAAAGGGAACATTCCAAGAAACAGGTCAATCAGTTAGAAAGCCATGACCCTACTTTTTATGTTGATGGTGTGTCAGTGCTTCATGAAACAGTCAATGCAGTAGATTTATTGGCAAAGAGTGAAGTATTTTGTACTGGTTGGATAAATGGAAGACCCACAGACCAGTTGACACAAGTCCAAAGTGCAATGTTATCTCTGCAGAAACATTTGCTAGAGTATGTGCCTATGAAAGGTGGTGAAGAGATTCAAACTGAATGCTCAGTGGTCCTTTCATTTTTTTTTTAATTTTTTAATTTTATTTTATTTAATATTTGTTGACTGGGAAAGTCTCACTAGGTTCCACAGATCCTGTTTTCAGTGGAGGCCCAGGGAGAAATGCTCCAGAAGCATGTCTTTAGTCTTTAGACTTTCATGTTATTCTGCTGGGAGAAGCTGTGACTTATTATTTTATGTGGTTAAAAGACAAGTACAGTCACTATTAGGGCTCAGAGACAGTTTGAAAATGGGTCTGCTTTCAGTTAATAAGGAAGTCAATTATGTTAGCTTAAAAGACCACTACTCTAATTTCACCCAGTATATTTTCTCTACCTATGCTGATCTTTTCTAAGACAAACTAGGCATGCTTCCTGTTGTGTACTCCATGAAGTTAGACCCAGATGTCAGCCCAGTTGTCAGGCCATCTCAGAAAGTTTCAGTAGCTATGCAGAATAAAGTCAAAGCCAAGCTAGATAAAATGGTGCAACAAGGTGTAATGTGTCCAGTTGATGAACCAACTGAATGGGTATCTTCCATGGTGGTAGCTCATAAGAAAAGTTCAGATGATATCATAATATGTATTGATGCATGAGATTTGAACAAAGCACTGAAAAGACCTGATCATCCAATGCGCCCAGTCGAAGAAGTTGCAGCTCTGATGCCAAATGCCACTGTTTTTTCTGTCTTAGATGCAAAGAGTTAATTTTGTCAAATTTTGCTTGACAAGAAATTCTTGTTGCTAACTACATTCAGTACTCCTTTTGTCAGGTGCAGAGTTTTGAGAATGTCATTTGGAATAAATTCTGCTAGTGAAGTCTTTCAATGTGCAATGGAGCAATTTTCTGTGGATATCCTTGTGGCTATAGTAGATGATATTCTAGCAGAAGGCACTGGTGAAGCTGAGCATGACAGAGACCTCAAATAAGTTCTGGAAAGACCACATCAAATGAATCTTAAGCTGAATACTCAGAAATGCAAGTTCAGGTTACGAGAAGTCACTTATGTTGGTCATTTGTTTACCAGTTTAGGCTTAGGACCAGACCCTTCCAAGCATACAGCTATTCTCAAGATGCCAGCTCCAGACAACATTCAAACCCTTCAATGTTTTCTTGGCATGGTTAACTACCTAGGCAAGTTCATTCCAGACTTGAGACAACTAGCAGCACCACTTACAGAGCTGACATGTAGATGTATCTTGGTCATGGTCGGAACAACACCAGAGAGCATTTGATGTCCTGAAACAGAAAACTGCTAGTCCATCAACTCTCAGATATTAACTTGTTCACAAGCCAGTTAATCTTTCCTATGATGCTTCAAAATTCCGTCTTGGTGCAGTTATTCTTCAAGAGAGTCAGCCTGTTGCCTATGTGTCCAGATGTCTAACCGAAACTGAAATGTAGTATGCTCAGATAGAGAAAGAGCTTTTGGCAATTGTGTTTGAATATTCAAGGTTCCATGATTATATTTATGGTTGACCTATCCAGATTGAAAGAGACCACCAACCTCTAGTCACTGTTTTGAGAAAGCCTATGCATACAGCTCCAGCTAGATTGCAATGTATGATGTTGAGACTGCAGAAGTATAATCTCAATCTTGTCTACACAAAAGTCAAACTTCTTTATCTTGCCGATACAGTATCCAGATCACCCAGAAATACCACCGAACAACATGAGCATGAGCAACTTGATTTTAAGTCATGGAAGTGAGAAATGTTTTCTTCCACACATCCTGATGAGCATAGAAATTGCACACCCTCAGATCCTGTTTTACAGAAGCTCAACCACTTTATCAATCAAGGATGGCCATCAAAGCAATCTAGTGTACCTCAAAACGTGCAACCTTATTTTCCTTACAGAGATGAGGTTTTGTCTGACAATGGTATCATCATGAAAGGTCCAAAAGTGATTGCTCCAAAGTCTTTGCAACAAGAGTATATTACTATCTTGCATCATGGCCACGCAGTAACTAATTGTACTAAAAGGAGAGCGAGAGGACTGGTATTTTGGCCTTCTATGTCACAAGACATTGAGAAAGTACTTTCTTCTTGTTCTGTATGTAATAGTACAAAGCCATATCAACAGAAGGAACCACTTCAGCTAAACCAGATTCCTGAACTACCTTGGTTGACACTAGCTACTGACATTTTCAAATGGAATGATCAGCATTACTTGGTGTTAGTAGACTCTTATTCTAAACTGGTCTGAGATTGACCTACTTCCTAACCTAGCATCCAGTACTGTCATTACAAAGATGAAGTGTCATTTTGCAGTCCATGGTAGTCTGCACATAGTTATTTTTGACAATAGCACACAGTTTACTAGCCAGCAATTCAAAAGATTCAGCGAAGAGTGGGACTTTATCCATGTTATGAGTAGTCCTGTGTACCCGCAGTCAAATGATTTGGCAGAACATGCAGTTCAAAGTGCAAAACAGTTACTTGAGAAGTGGAAACAAGACAATAGAGATGTTTTCCTGAATATCTTGAATCTCAGAAATATTCCTCATGATAAACATCTTGGTTCACCTGCCCAGAGACTTTTGTTGAGACAAACCAGAACCACATTACCAATCAGCAGTAGTTTATTGATTCCAAGTGCAAGGAATAACAGATCAGTGAAAGCCCAGCTGTTAAAGAAATGGCTATCCTAGAAGTCTTATTATGACAAATCCAACAAACTGCTCAATCCATTATGTGAAGGAGAGACAATGAGAATGCAAACATGCAAAGGTTATTATCGGATTGGAGTTGTGAAGAGTATTTGTCCAGAGCCAAGATTGTACATTGTGGAATCACAAAGAATAGAGTTTAGGTAGAATCAGAGACATTTGATGCCAGTGTCTGAGCCTGTACCACAGCACCTAGCCTGTGAGAAAGACTCTTTATCTCAGAGTGAGTTATCCAGCATTCCAGTTCCAGAGGACATTCCAGTAAATATCCCTGATCCTGAGATGAATCCCAAAGTTCCCCATACAAGTTATTTACTGAAAACTGTCCCTGTTGCTAAACCTAGATCTGATTACTACATTACTAGATCAGGTGGTATTTCCAGTCCATGTTACAGACACACGGCAACTTGGACATGAACATTGTGTTTGTTGTAATGTCTATATTATTTCCTGTTTTATTTCAATGTTATTTCATTGAGGGCAATCTATTTAAGAGGGAGGATGTAGATCAATATGTGTGTACAGCTTTAAGAAGCTTTCCAGGGGCTTGCACAAGTGTATAAATAAAGAGCACGTGCAAGCCCAACTGCCATTTTGTAGTAAGCTGTTGAGATGTAAGCATGCATGTTTGTGTAGTCTGTCTGTTAATCAGTTTGTTTATATTTTGTAATGCTGCTATCCATCCTGATGTGTTCTGCCTAATAAAGGATGTAAATAAACTACCCTGCCTGTTCATCATTTATACTAGAGAGGGACATGCAACAGTACTTCTGTGTCTTTTGGTTAGATTTCACTCACCTGTAAAGTAGTGAGCAGATTCTGTACTGCTGTAAACTTGTTATAGGTCAATAAAGTAGCCATTTATCCCACCGTTTTCAAAGCCCGAAGGACTGTTTCCAGTGTACTGGCTGATACATATTACATCTGTACTATATTCAAATAAATAAATAAGTTCTAGTAAGTATATACTCCAAGGTGAGCCACCCCAAATCCAGCTGTTTTTTAAGCACTCATGCTACAGACAGTAATGCAAGGCAGAACATTGACAAATCTTGAGATTACCAGTCAAATGGCAAAGAAATGTAGTGTCCTCTTGTCTGCCACAGGTAATACAGGATCTGATCTGCACAAGCACTGGAAGATTGACCGCAAGTAAGTGACTGTGAGAATAACCGCTGGGTATTCAGTCATGGGGCTGGGTGAGAGACGAGGTGTTACAGAAGTTGGCACAAAATGTGACATGATGTGAATTTGGAACATGAGCAGGCAGGCAGTGAGTGAGTGAGCCTGTAGTGATGTCACTGCAGTCACACTGTGGTGAGAAGGCACACTGGTGCCAGCAGTGTGATGACTCTCAACTGATATATGGGCTGCTATAGTCCATAATATACGAGCCATAAAAAGAAAGTATGTCACATGACTCCACTGGACAGGAATTAATCAGACTTTAGGTCTGTCCAAGGGTCATGGGATCAGTAGTCTGGGAACAAGTTTAAGTTAAAATATGAAGTCCATCAGATATGGCATTTTTTTCAGACTCAATAATGATCATTGTAATAATGGTTCATCAGTTCTGAGCTGCCCTTTACTGCATCTATGAGCCTCTGACTCTCAGTTCATGTTGAATGATTGGTAACTCCCATTTGATCCCCCTTCTGTTTTCAGGAAATCCATTACTCTGTCCTGCCAAGGCCTGCACCATAATGCTGCTGTGGCATGCTCAGTCCGACCTGTCACATTTATTTTGGTACCCTTTAATCTTGTACTTCCACTAAGCAGTTCTTGACATGTTGGGTTGTAAACAGGTTCTGATTATCTTATGTTACTTCACTTTTGGTTTGTTCCAGTAATTGTTCTTGCATGTCCAAGGCTGATTAATTCAAAAGTCTCAGCCATATTCTTTGAAGGCACCCTGTGGTCTGTCTTGAATGTGTAGAATATTAACACTAGCATCACTGTACTCTCTGCACTTTTCCTCTCAAGTCAATGCCCTTTGCAATTTAAACCCATTTTTTTGTCCTTGTATCAGACTGGCAGAAGCCTCTGATATCTCATCCTATTAGCACCTTACCGCCCAGAAGTCACTATGTGGAAACAACATGACCAGGATTAGAGGTCTAGGGTAAACAGGCTGACGCACAAACCACTGACTCCAGGTTGACAAAGTTGTAATATATGTTAGCAGCTGGCATGGCCAATATGTGCCAAGATGGGAATGTCGACCTAAATGCAAAGAAATGTACAACACTGCTTCCTTGCTTCGGCAGTCCACCTGACTCAGCAGAAGCAAGCAGTAAAATGGGTCAGCAATATCACTGCAAAGGTAGACAGTACTAAGGGAAAATTACTTACATGTGCACTTTGACAGCAGAGCTTGTCTTTTCCAGACACTTTACAGGAAAGGATCTTGTTCTTTTAGAGGCATCTAGTAAATTCTAGCCATCCATATTACAACACAAGTTACAACTGTAGCAAAGATGCTATAACAAAGCTACTGATACAGCTAAAAATGAAGTCTGCATACTAACACACTCCCCTTGTGATGCATGTCATATGACCTATGACCTATGGTCTTGCTCCTTTATTCACAGCTATGCTTATCACCACATGCCTTATCTACTGTCCACGTGAGCCAGTTGGGCAGTACAATAGGGATGTATTTTAGCTGATTTGTTCATTACTGCACTGGTTGTGTTAGATCTGTGGCATCAGCATCAACGGAGTAATTTGAATGTGATGTACCATCCATACATCAGGAGTCCCCAGTATGGTGCTAGACATAGTTTGCATTTTAAAGCCAATTTTGTGTTTGGCTTTATGTACTTTATGTACTCTGCTTTAAATTTGTTATTGACACTTTCTAATGTGGTGCTTATTTTTAGCCTGTAAACTTCCTTTTGTGTATTTGCCTGATGTTTTGACTGTATCTGTCCATGTACCATCTCTGTGTCCTGATGAGGGTCATTATGGTAGTAAGCTGAGTTTGGCATATCAGGCTTCTGTAGCCTTAGTGAGAGCTCCTTCCTCATCTTTTGTGATGCCTGGTATTCTTAGGCAAGCAGACAGCTATAATCTTTCATGCATGTCTTCATTTTTTCCTGGTGACTCCTTCTTAGTGGGTCATGCCCAGCATACTTCCCATAGAAGCATTCTCAGTAGATAACATTCTCAGTAGATGTCAAGAATCTCGATGGCAACACCCAGATCTGCTCTGAGTTACAGCACAAAGGCACGAAAATTACAGAGCCAACTGATATTGCCAACATCCTGTCAAACAGATTCAGTGCTAACTTTACCCCCCTCTCACTCCCTAAAGGGCCCATATCTATAGAGGATGAATGCAGTGTCCCTGTAATCACAACTATGCAGGTAAAAGCTGCACTCTCTAAAGCCAAAAACACAGCATCCATGGGACCCGACAACATCCCAGGCTGAGTTTTACATGAACTTCAGAACGAACTGGCTCCCCACTTAAGCACCGTGTTCAATAATAGCCTTGCATCAGGCTTTGTGCCCACTGAATGATGCACAGCAACAGTTATCCCACTCCACAAAGGGGGAGCCAGCACTGATCTCAGGAACTATTGACCTATTAGCTGATGAGCCTGGTCTGCAAGGCCATGGAACGTATTATCATGGAACTCATAAACAAAGACATTGGTAACCTCCAAACTCTGGATCCCACCCATTTCAGGTTTATGAAAGGCAGATCATGCCTCCTGAACCTGATCAACTTCTTTGAGGCAGTCACCAAAGCCGTAGATGAGGGTAAGGTGGTTCACACAGCCTATCTTGACTTCGCCAAGGCTTTCAACATCATCCCCCATTCTGGAATTATAGCTAAACTCACTAAACTAGGTATAAAACCCTATGTCACAAGATGGGTTGCCAACTGACTCACTGACAGAACCCACACCGTAAAAGTTGCAGACTCCAAATCCGACCTCAAAGCAGTGACAAGTGGAGTACCACAGGGTTCCGTCCTGGGACCTCTCCTGTTTGGTGTCTACTTCTCTGAAGTACAGGCTAACACAGAAGGCCTCTGGTTAACGAAGTTCACAGATGACTGGAAACTAGGAGCCATAGTCAAGTCCCCAAATGATGTGGACATCCTACAGAAGGGCCTCACTGAGACAGATGTCTGGTGTCAGAGCCATGGCCTCAAGCTCAATGCCAAAAAGTGCACTGTCGTCCCCTTTGGTAAAAACTCTGTGCCCATAAACTACCACATAGGCAGCAATCTACTTAACAACGAATGCATGATAAGAGACCTTGGGACCCAGGTGGACAGTAGTCTCTCCTTTGATAGTCACATCGCCACAGTAGTCAGGAAGTCCTTCTACATGGCACACCTCATCATAAAAGGGTTCTCATCCAGGAAAAAAGAGGTCATTGTTCCCCTCTACTCGACACTCATTAGACCCATTGTAGAGTACAGCACCCCTTTTGGAATGTACCTCACAAGACATCTGCAGCAGCTGGAAAGGCCACAGAAGTACATCACAAAGAGGATTACTGGCCTCAAACAAATGCCCTACACTGACCGCCTCAAAAAACTCCAGCTTTACTCTGTAGCATATCGTCTACTCCGAGGTAATCTCTGCCTAACATATAAAGCTATGTCAAACCCAGAGCTGTTGGACATGCTACACCTAAAGAAATCCCAATCCCTCCAAGCTACATGCTCTAGGGACCTAAACCTTGTCATCACAATAAACAAGACATAATGGAGGGATAGATTCCTGTCCCAGAGACTTCCCATACTCTGGAACAGGCAAACCATCTATGTCAAGCAAAGTTCTTCATTAGCACTCTTCAAGAAAAATCTTGATGAGTGGATGGGAAATAGGAAATACACCCCGGGGATCACTTCTGTGTCTCTGCTCAACAGTGGCACAGGAAAATAACTTTCTTGAGTGGCGTAAGCCAGAGAACCTTGTTGGATAGGCTTATGTAGGCCCTTGGGCCAATAGCCTAGTACCTACCTATGAACCTATGAACCCTAACCACTATATATATAGATCTTGTGGAGGAAATGAGGCACCAAAAGATTGTTTTACCAAGGTTTTAATAATCCACAGCACGCAAACAGCTTTCCAATGAAATTTACACCAAGGTTTACAGCACTAACGCAAAATCTGGACACTGCGTTTTCGTTTAGGTCACTTCCTCAAATGCAGTTCAATAATAAATAATAATAATAATGTCTGATTATCTAACTGTGTTTTTTAAAATTCATGTATTTTTAAAATTCATGTATTTTTAAAGATTATGTATTTTATTAATGCTGTTTATATGTAAGGTTTTATGCGCTGACTAGTGAATATGGTTTTAAACTGATTGCTTATTGCTATCACATTTATTACTTAATTGCTTAATTGAGTGTTTAATTCTCATCAGGTTATGTATAAATACTGAAGAATATGACCTGATTTATTATTGAACTGCATTTGAGGAAGTGACCTAAACAAAAACGCAGTGTCCAGATTAGTGCTGCGAACCTTGGTGTAAATTTTGTTGGAAAGCTGTTTGCGTGCTGTGGATTATTAAAACCTTGGTAAAACAATCTTTTGGTGCCTCATTTCCTCCACAAGTTACCATTTATTCTTTTGTGGAGTTTGACTTTCGGAACTTGTCTCCATTTTTGCTGAATATATATAGATCTTCTTAGCCTGGAGGAGCAGTGGCTCTACTTCAACACAGACCTGGATTGATGACTTTTCTACTCTGTTTTGGAGAATAATACTGGTAACCTTATGAACAGAGTGGTAGATAGGTCATCTGGTACCCTGGACAGTCCTCAGATTGGCACTTCAACATAAATTTGAGGACCAAAAAGTATTCTCTGCAGTTGAGGACATAAAAAGGTCTTCTCCATACTTAAGGACTGAAACAAATGACGCATATGCTAGCATGGCAGCAAGCCACACCCCATAGCACTTATATGGAACTGCACAGCTATAGACCACTTGCAGGTTTTCAAGGCTTGCAGGTACATTGTTCCAAGGTAGCTATGTGAGCATGGGCAGCTCTTACACTGGAGTATAGGTAAACATGGACTCTGTAGCAAAATGCAGAGCTAACATCATGCTCCATTGTTGGTGTGATTCATAATTATTTCAGTGAATTTGTTTCATTACTTTATTTGCTTTGCTATGAAGCCAGTAATAGGACAATAAAAGTTATGACCACCATTGAGGTGTGGAGCACACTATCAGTACTGCAGTGGTGTAGAAAGCAAATATTTTGACAGAGAACAGTGGTGTAATATATACAGTAAAAAATAAGTACAGTAGCTATGGTAAGGGATCACAGACCATTAGCAGCTGGGGATACAGAATGGATATTTAACCTGTACTGGAGGTGTTGCTTAACAGCATCCTGCAAAGAGTGGTGCTAACAACACGGGGGGCGGGTCTGAGAACAGACAGGCCACACTTTGGTCCATCCCCAGTCTATGAGTTAAACTGATGAATGTCAGGGATTACTAGAGTAAACATGTTGTGTGGCAACATGGATAGGGAGCATTATGTTGGAAGGAACACTGTCTGCAGCAAAGGTTTATTTGGCTAGCATACACAAAGAAGGGAGAGAGCTAGAGGAAGCACACCTGTTACATGGGGCAGGCTTGCAGATGTGTGCTTTTAGGACATATTTTTTATTTTCCTTTTCTTTGGCAAGAGAGAGCACAGGTTTGTATAAACTGATGACAGGCTGCATTTTACAGCACAATCTAGTTCAATGTACCCCAACTGGATTGCTATGAGAACAGGCCTGTGAAAACTCAGTAAAGTGAGCTTGCCACATGTTGCAGCTACAGCTTTAACACAGGTGGTGGACATTTAGAGGTGAGGAGTGAAATATTTGTGTCCAGGTACTGCCCATAGCTGTATGATTCTGGTACAGGTACTGCCATGACACCAAAACAGTGAAAATGACTGAAAATTATTTTCACTCCAGAAGAGACAGTGCTGCCATTACAGGCCCTAAATGCACATGGTAGGCACATTCTAAATGCAGGCAAGAGTGATAGGATCTTCAAGGACTGTACATGTTAGGACCTCATGAATTTTTGTCAACAACAGAATGGAACAACATGTCTGCTACAGGGTTAATGGCATGACACATCATGTCCGCATGAATGCCCAAGTGATCACACATGAGATAATAAACACAGGTAGAGATCCAACATAGACCACTGTCACTGACATGGCAGAATTCTTAATGTCTCTCTCTGAGGACAATGAAAAGGATTGAAACCTGCTAGAGGCCTAGATGTGAGAGCATCATGTTTCTCTGTTGGGGATGCACCAGATTTATATTTCCAAATATTACTATCAGTGTCTGTTGGTACACCGTTATCAGGTGTTTACAGGTGGTAAACATTATCCCTCTTGCAGACACTTTTGGGATGCCAGCACTGATGCATATGCTACAAGGTACATATGTGGTCATTTTATTTGAAATATGACCACAAGGTATGTATCTGGTCAATCTATGTATAATATGTTATAGCAGTGGAGTGTGGGATTGTCACATGCATCCCTTTATACACATGGATGTTTGTCTATCTTAACAGGTAAGACAGTTGTGTGGTCAGCCACAAAAGAATAGGGCATCTCTGATGTCAATTCAGCACTCCATTGTACAGTCACACAACATTGCACAGCACCACTGTTATCGTGAATGGTACCCTACCATCCCCATTAATGGCATGGCTGTGATGGTTCTATACCCCATCCTGCCTTCTCCT
This sequence comes from Protopterus annectens, assembly GCF_019279795.1. NCBI lineage: Eukaryota > Metazoa > Chordata > Ceratodontiformes > Protopteridae > Protopterus > Protopterus annectens. The sequence continues at coordinate 173,218,413 of NC_056733.1, forward strand.
TGTCTGCAGAAGGACAGAACTGCCGAGGCAGACCACATGGTGCATGGTCATCATCTCCTTGTGCAACAGCAGTGGGCAGTGGTGACACTGCAGAGTGTGAAGATAGCATGATGGAGTGACTTGCTGGTGGATGTTGGTGCCATGATTCCCACTCAGTGCCAGACATAGGTGTCATACTATTTATTTATTTATTTTCATTCGTTGACTGAGAAAGTTCCACTTGGCAAAAAAAAATGAACTTTTCAGTGGTGGTTCGGGGAGAAAAGCTCCATATAGTAATACAAAGAGTAAACATCACATAGTGCAGCAATATAGGATTAAACAAAATCTTTCAGTAAACTACATGAATATAAACCAAATCCTGCAATATTGTGATATACCTATATCGACATATATTGGATAAACATAAGTTACATTAAAATACTGTAGTAGATACTTGTGAGTAATAGAACTGGGTACTTTGATTTGATGCTAAAGAAAGAGAGAAATACTGTAGATAGATATGATTAAATGAGAATGTATAGCAGTTGATTAATACTCAGATAAATGCATACTTACTAGGCACAATTCTGTGTATGTGGACAAGTTTGTGATTCCAGCACAGATAGATGTCACCAATACCATAGCGGAGATGATTAATGTATTGTGTGTGGCATAGCATACATGATGTCATACACAAGGGCCTACAATGCCAGCATACAGTTTTGGATTATAGGGACAGGGAATCAGTCTAACCACTGAGGGCATTTTAGAGCCACTGTGTGTCTATTTGAACCACGTTGGAGGTATTATGGTGTTGATCACCACCGCTACTCTGGCTCCACTGTGGGTACACTTCACAGAGCATTTATGTCAGAGTCAGTGAGTGCCACCATTATCACCACTTACTGGTGATGTATCTAGAGTGACATGATGGGGCCCCATGCACATTGCTTCGCTAGGGACAGCTTGCACCTGTCACCACTGGGCTTTCGGATATTGGCAAAGGCTCTTGCCACCCCCATAGTGCCTTTTTTAGGCAAGGCTCAAAAGTCAAACCCACCCCCATAGACAGCACAAGAAACAAGAAACTAAGGGTAATGCTGCTAAACACCAGAAGTCTTAACCTCAAGATGCACGCACTCGAAGCTCTCCTTAGTATGGAGAACATCAATATCTGTGCAGTGACAGAAACCTGGTTCAAGGCTCCAGAGAGCACCCCAGCACTACCAGGCTATACCTCGTATCATGCTTTTTGGCCCCAAAACCCGGACCGAACCACAAAAGGAGGGGGAGTTTCCATATTTATCAAGGATATCCACACCTCCAGGTTAGTGGCATTGCACGAAGTATCGGAGACCATCCATGTGCAACTAACAGTGGGCAAGACTGCTTTTCAGTTTATAGCATCCTACAGACCACCCTCTCAAAGTCAGGAATCCCATTCGGCTTTCCTGAAAACATTGGAGAACATGAAGATGTCTCCGAACACCATTATATTCGGTAACTTCAACTACCCAAACATTGACTGGGAGCACTACTCAAGCCCCAGTACCTTAGCCCAAAGATTCCTGGAAATTATAAACTCAAATGCTATGGAACAACTAGTCACCACTCCCACAAGAGGGGACAACATACTAGACCTGATCATTACCAACATGGGGACTCTATGCTCCACACCAGAAGTATATCCCTCATTGGTAAGATCAGACCATAAATTAATTTCACTGGATGTCCACATCCCGACCCCACCCTCAGCCCAGAAAACCACAGTGAAAAACTTCTCAAAAGTGAACTTCTCACTTCTCAAAACCAAAGTGGAATCCTTCAAGGTCCCAGGGCCAGTGGAAACTACAGCCCAAACTGCAGAATCCTATATAAATGCATTCTACAGACATCTCCAGGAATACATGGATCATGCTATCCCAAACAAAACCAAGACCCAATCATCCAAAGGCAGGCGTCCAGTCTGGTGGACCCCTGCCATAAATAAACTGTACAACAGAAGGAGGAAGCTACTACATGATAGAGCAAAATCCCTAATAGGGAAGGCATCTCTGATCAGTACTAGCAAAAAATTACGATCTCTCATAAAATCCTCCAAGGCCAGCTTCGAGAGACAAATTGCATAGGACACCAAAGACAATCATAAGGCTTTTTTCAGTTATGTTAGAAACCTGGGATGCAACTCCCAGACTTGTTCTGAGTTGATTCTAAACGACAAAAAATACACTGAACCCACAGACATTGCCAATATCCTGGCAGACAGGTTCAGTGCAAACTTCTCCCCCCCCTCCCCCCCAAAAGAGCAAGTATCTATCCCAGCAGAGGGCTGCCTCCCAAACATCTCAGATGCTCAGGTGAAGGCTGCCCTCTCCAAAGCAAAAAGCACTACTTCCATGGGCCCAGATGGCGTCCCAGGTTGCATCCTACATGAACTACAAGAGGAACTAATCCCTCAAATAAAACAGCTATACAATCTCAGCCTCACTACAGGATATGTGCCCATAGAATGGCGTACAGCAACAGTGGTCCCACTCCACAAAGGTGGAGCCTCTACGGACCCTGGAAACTATCGCCCCATAAGCCTGACTAGCTTAGTCTGCAAGGCTATGGAGAGGATCATCATGGAGCTCATAAACAAAGACATTGGGGACCTACAGACACTAGATCCTACCCAGTTCGGCTTTGTCAAGGGCAGATCCTGCCTTTTGAACCTGGTTGACTTCTTTGAAACAGTCACCAAAGCCATAGATGAAGGGAAGGTAGTCCACACAGCCTATCTGGACCTTGCAAATGCATTTGACACAATACCCCACTCAGGCATCATAGATAAGCTATCCAGCTTAAATATAAACCCCTATGTCACAAGATGGGTCGCAAACTGGCTCAAAGACAGAACCCACAGAGTGAGAGTTGCTGGAGCCATGTCAGACTTGAAACCGGTCACAAGTGGTATCCCACAGGGTTCTGTCCTGGGACCACTCTTGTTCGGTATATACTTTTCCGAGGTACAGGCAAACGTGGGAGGACTATGGCTCATCAAGTTCGCAGACGACTGCAAACTGGGCGCCATAATCAACTCTCCAGCTGACACAAACATCCTTCAAAAAGGTCTCACAGAGACAGATAACTGATGCCAGTGCCATGGTTTAAAGCTAAATGCCAAAAAATGTATAGTCATACCCTTTGGCAAAAACAATGTCCCCACAAATTACCACATAGGCGGAAACCCATTAAGTACAGAGAAAGTTATTAGGGACCTGGGGACCCAAGTTGATAGCAATCTCTCCTTTGAAAACCACATTGCCAAAGTGGTTAGAAAGACCTTCTACATAACCCACCTCATCACGAAGGGTTTCACATCTAGATCAAGAGAGGTAATCGTGCCCCTTTATTCATCCCTTATCAGGCCCATCATAGAATACAATGCCCCTTTTGTGATGTACCTTACCCGACACCTGCAGCAATTAGAAAGACCCCAAAAGTATCTCACCAAGAGGATCAAGGGTCTCAAACAGATGCCATATGCTGCTCTGTTAAAAAAACTCCAGCTCTACTCAGTTGCATACCGCCTACTTCGAGGCGATCTATGCCTGACATACAAAGCTATGTCAAATCCAAAATTAATGTACATGCTCCACCTCAGTAAATCTAAATCCCTTAGAGCCACACGCTCGAGGGACTTGAACCTCAGCACAGAAATAAATATAACTTGCTGGAGGGACAGGTTCATAACCCAGAGGCTCCCTTCGCTCTGGAGTAGAATTCCAGTTCATGTGAGGCAGAGCACCTCACTGAATCTCTTCAAGAAGAATCTCGATAAGTGGATGGGGGATCGTAGGTTTGTCCCAGGGATTACTCCCGTGTCACTATTAGACAGAGGCACAGTAAACTAAACCTTAAAAAGGGCACAGTATACTCAAATCAAGGGGTGGCGTAAGCCATACAGAATCGGGCTAGGCTTATAATTGCCCCAGGGCAGATAGCCTAGTATGAACCTATGAACCTATAACCTCTATGGAGTTTCTCTACATGATATGGAGAGGCATTCATGGTCCCACAGTTCCACATAATACTTGCCAGTGGGTGTTGATGGTAGTTCCATTCCATAAATGGACAACTCTAGTGGATGAGATCATTAACAGTCTATAGCATACCCACCTGTAGATCCACACCCCCTGTCACATCTATGCCCTTGCAGTAGGCTACCATCTGCTCAGCTGTATCCCCTGGAACCAGTACAGTACAATCACACAGAACATCTGGTCACCTGTCCTCTTAAGAAAGCTCTGCACCCTCATTAGACAGTATGCTCAGCTCCCTGAACTTCTCAGTCATGTGCCACCATAACTCTTCCACATCCAACAGTTCATTACTCCTTCCAACTATGTAGCCATTGCTGATCTCCATTACTACCTCCAACCTACATGTTAAAATGATAACTGTGACCTGACCACCCATCTGTGTTATATGGACTAAGTAATGTCTGATGCATGGTGTAGCCATTTAGTGCAATCTACTTCATATCCTGGGTGTAATATTGCATGCATCACTTTTCTTGTATGTTGTTTCTGTTATAACCTTTATTTGTGGACCAGATTCTACCTATGCCAGTGCCACAGTCACCTGCTCTAATTACCCATATATGTGGACCAGATTCTATCTATTGCCAATTCCACACAGACCTCCTCTGCTGCTGGCTGCCATCTGTCTGGCATTCCAGCTGCGAATGGCTCTAGCTGTTTGCATAGCAACTTGTTGTGCAGCATTGCATTGACAACAAATATCTTGTTACAGGTCACTAGAGCATGTTGCAGTGCAGAACCAGAGAAATCTAGGCAAAGCAACCGGGCTTTCAACACTCTGAATGCCTCTTCTGTTATGTTGCAAGTCTGTGTCAGTGTAGTGTTGTATGAAACTTCAGCCATACTCTGTCGGTGATTTATAGTTGCCATGAGCCATGACTCCGGGGTGGATCCAGCATCACTTCCAACACACAAGATAGGACAACTTTATGAGCAGACAGCATTTAGAACACCTTATGGTTTGTTTGTGCAACTTGGTGGTGGAGAGATCACCCCATACTAATCACTGGCACATGTCAGATGGTGCTAGATGTGGGAATCATGGGAACTTCCCTTATGATGTACATATACTTTGTAAATAATACTGGTCACTGCACAATACCTAGCAGTTGACAGAGTGGAAACCAGTAACCACATGGATCAGATGAGTTTATGACAATTGGTTGAATGCTCATTTGATTAAAAACACATTTGATTGAAAAATCATCTGACTAAAAACTCATTTGACAGAAAAGTGTGGAAGTCTATAGAAAGTATATGATAGTGCCATTTGTTATCATTTGAGTTTTTAAGGAAGTGAGTCTAGCAGAGTATATGTGGATTGCAATGGTCAGCATCATATTGTATCCCCAGATCTGTATATGTTTGTGTTTGTATTCCAGTGTTGATTAACTGTGTGTGTGGTGTTTTTTTTTTCTTTTCTCCATGGCTGGGAGACCACGAGAGGTGTGTGTGGGAGAGAGCTTGGGATGTAGAGTGACTTGCCCCCTCTGCAAGAATATTTTTTATGGTATATTTAATGTGGAGAAGATTTTCTAGCAAATGACTTTTCAGTCAAATCAGTTTTCAAATAAATGAGTTTGAGCATTTGGGATTCAATCAAATGAACTTTCAAACAAATGACAAAGACTTGGACTAGATGGTGCCTTGATGATGATTTGAATGCAGTCAATGGCCGCAAGCATATAAGGGAAATGAGTTATTTTACTGAGTAACAGCACAGTAGAGTTTTCTCCTCTGTGGTCTGTGGGAATCACATATATTCCTCCACATGCTGCAGCATTACATCAATGAACTGGTAGAGTATTTGTGAGGCAGGTTCTTGTCAAACACCAACCATGTCCTGATGGCCATTGGAAGGCCCCCATAGCAAGAACTAAATGGAGAGATGAAATCAGCAAGTACATGAGAGTGGTATTGCTGAAACTGATTCATCCTCCAGTCTGGGGGAGAATCTTCACATGGTGGATCCTGTTTTCACTAAATCTCACCAAGGCAACACTAATATATAGACTGCATTTTATATATCATGGAGAAAGGCAGGTTAAAAATAAGTCTGGGTGCACAAGCCCTGATTTAAAAAATTGCCCAATCCTGATGTGCACACTGGTGTCAGCACTGGAAGAAAAGGCAGAGTAGAATCCTCAGGATGTGAAAACATTCCTACTGCAGGCTTAGGCCAGGTTCATAGGAAGGATCCCCCACACACACACACACGCACACACACATACACACTGTGATAGAAGGAAGAAGTAGTCAACAAAAGACATAAAATGTCAGGCTTTAAAAAAAGAGGCATTTAGATAGGAAAGTGAACTACTGAGGATAAGGAAGACATTTTGTATTGTGACTGTTTCATAAGAAGCCCAGAATTTCCAGATAGAGGATACTCAGAAAGATTCAAAGACAAATTAAAGGAAAGAAGATTACTTGCACAAGAAAATTGTCAAAAACTAGAAATTTTATTTATTTATTTTACATTTGTTGACCGGGATAGACCGACTGGATACATGTCCATTTTCAGCGGAGGCCCGGGGAGAAAAGCTCCACAGTGACAGAAATTAATACATTGAGATAATACAAAGAAAGAAAGAAAAAGCAAAAAAAAAAAAAAAAAAAAAAAAATTTTCTCTCATGCAACAGAAGTGATACAGTAAAGTGTAAAATATTATAAACATATACAATATTGAGTTTACAAAATATTAACACAGATTCCAGCATACTAATTCTCCCACTAGGCACATAACTTTAGTTAAGAGGAGAGGGGAGAAAGTAATAAAGAGGGGATGCATATAGGAAAAGATCTATACATGTTGGAGAAAGGATTAGTCAGGATTAGAGCACTGACAGAGCCAGTTTGACTTTAGATTTGAACAGATATAGAGAGGAAATACAGGAGAGGCTAGGAGGGAGGGAATTCCATATTTTACCAATGGCATTGGTAAAGAGTGAGTCGCCCCCTACATTGTTGGCTTTGACTGTTTGAACTAGTAGTTTATTGGAGGAACGCAAGCTACTGAGATTATTGTAGGGTCTGATTAAGTTTTTCAGAGCTGGAGTTTTGTCAGGTTGGTTCAGGATTTTAAATGCTTTGATAAGTTGGGTCTGTTGTAGAAGGTTGGGGTATTCGATCCAATCTAGGTTTCTTAGGTTAATACAGTGGTGTGTTCTGTAGGGCATTCCTGTAGCAAATCTAGCAATCTGATTATAGCAGCGCTATAAAAAGCGCATAATAAAAATTATGTTCTCTCATAGACTGGTTTAACAAAATACATCATAATTCAAAGTGGAAAGGGATGATGATGAAACAGGGGGGAAGCTGAAGAAATAAGCAGAGACTGTGATTTTTGATGCAGATCCTTAAATAGAATAACAATAAGTATATAGAATATTATATTCATAAAGTAGCAGAAAGTATTCTTAGAACAAAGCCAACATGGGAAGAGAAAGGAGATTCTGCCAATAGGGATGACTGCAATTAGAGGTACAGAAAATAAACAAGAGGGGGCTGGAATTTACTGGAGAAAACTGGCAAAGGAACCAAGGTATTGGAGCAAATAATTAGTGAGGGAAAGACAATAGAATGGGAAGAGGCCTAAAATACATTTGGACTGCAGGCTAGTGATTGCCTTCCCCATCAGTGATTGATAACAGACTATAGGCAAAGACGCAAAGACAAAGGAATAGGTGGATCAAACACTGGCAGAGATTTTAGTAGAATCTAGAACAGAAGCTGCTATTAAAAAGGGTATATAAAATATGGCATGGTAACTACAGAAGTCAATCAGAGGAGGTTGGAAAGGATTGGGAAGGGAGAGTGGATAAGCAATTCAGAAAAAAACAATGGGAGGATATTAATGTGGCTTCCAAATATGCAACAAAGTCTAGGAGATTTAGGCTTTTTGCTTGTAAGTGTTTGCATAGGCATGTTTATGCCTCAAACAGACTTCAAAGAATTTTTCTTCCAGTAGATTGCAAATGGAGGTGTGATAGTGAAGAAAGTGATAACTGAGAACATATTTTTTGGAGTGTAATGATTTGAAAGACATAAAAAATTCCCTGCAGACTACATTGTCAGAAACAGTGAGTGAGCAAATTGATATAATGAAGGAGATGATTTTTTGAGTAGTGATACAGAATTGGAATTGCCTAAACATAGAAGACCTTGCTGAGTTTAAGTCTGGTGGCTGCCAAAAAAAAAAATACTTGAAAATGGAAATCAAAGTATAAACCAACCTTTCTAGAAGTTGTGAATATAGTAATAAAGATAAAAGAACTAGAAGTGGGATCTTTAGAAAAGGGGGAATATATCCCAGAATTATATAGAATAAAATGGGAATTGTGGGAACAATACATGCAGAATAATGTTTTGGAGGAGGAATGAGGTTTAAGAGAAGGCAGGAATTGAATGAGCTAACTAATGTTTGATTGACAATGATGGTATAGAAGATTATAATGTTTCCAACTGAAAATATGTCAATATATTTTGTTTTCATTTATATAAATATACGACTGATTATGTCATAAGTAATAATTGCATACATATGTTTCTTGTTTCTTGTTTTTTAAAAAGAAAACAAGACATTATATAGTCAAAGAAACAATGAGCTGTCGAAAAAGAAGTGACAGAGGAAGAAAGAAAGTGTCAAGAACAAATCCCATAGCTTTTTGAAAGGTATAAAAAAGAATCATGGGCATGGGGAAGAAAAAATATCTGATAGAGTGCCATATATACAGAATGGGAAAGCCAAACTAATCAATACAAAAAAAGAACACAGCTCCAAAGATATTTGAAGAGAAATACAAGGACTGCTCAGTGGATAAAGTTGCGGATGAAGAGAAATACAGGCAAAGGCAACTACATATGGAACATTTCACAGTACAAAAATGAGATAACAAAGGGGGAACGTAGAAACAAAGGAGGGATATAGAAAAGATGATTAGTAATGTAGTGCAAACACAAACTGAAGTTATGGATTATTTGTGAAGTGAATGATTTAGTGCAGAGAATCAAACACAGGCAATGTTGCAGCATGATGGAACAATGGGTCCCCAGATTAAGGAGCAGCAGGTGGAGTGGGGACATCTGAAGAAGATTTGCCACATTGTGATGCTTTAGATCCTTCTGTAGGAGACCAATACAAAGGTCTGGCTGGAGTTGCACAACAATGAAAAGAGCAGGAAACAGTGGCTACTTTAAGGTATGTAATATTGTGGAGTGATGGGCCAATGGGTTCCTATAAGATGGAAGGCCCATGTAAACAAACTGCTGCAGATAAAATCCAGAAGAACTTTAATCTAGAAACTTTTTGAAATAAAAACTTGTTTAAAACTATGAGAGAGAAGCGCTAATGTAAAGGATATGAAATGGGATGAAGTAACAGCCAGAAAAATTGAGACAAAATTAAGTAAAGCTTATAAATGGAAAACTCCAGGCCCAGCTGTAGTACCTAGCTTCTGACTAAAACTATTAATATCATTAAAGAAAGACTTAGCCCTGATTAAGAATGACTTATATGCACATCCTGAACAGACAACAGTCTGGTTAACAATAGGAAAAATCATACTCCTCCTTAAGAGTGAACCTGCGAGCTATCCTAAGAACAATGACCACTTGCCTTCCAACAATATAGAAATGATACACTGGAAATGATGCAGACGGAGTTTATAGTCATTTAGGAAAACATTCAAAACATTTAATTATGGCATAGATAGATTATAAAACAAAAGCATTTGATAGCATCCCATAGCTAATGGAATGCTTACAGATGTGTAAGATATATCCTGCATTGATTGATTACATTAAAGTGACCATGAAACAGTGGCAAACCAATCTGCACTTGAACTATGACAAATGGTCAATTATTATCCCAGGGATAAAAATTCAAAGATCGATATCCCAGTGTGTCATCACTGCTGTTTTGTCTTGCTCTTAACCCATTAAGCGACAGTCACAATTTGGTCTCCAGAAACCAACCTTGTTTAAAAACATCTCATCATGTTTTTGTAGTTGACTTAAAACTGTATCATCAGATTAGGAGTTGAAGGCACAACTACAAATGGTTAAAACTTTCTCGGATGTTATAAGAATGACATCTGGTCTTGATAAATGTGCAAAAGCAACATTTAAATAAAGGAAGCTGCAGCACAAAGAAAATATCACCCTGGGACAAAAATGTGATATAAAGGAACTTGAGCAGAAGGGAGTGTAACAACTATTTGGGAATAGATTAAAGATTGGCAATAAAACAGGAACGAATGAGGAAAAAGCTCAGTAAATATTATTTCAGAAGACTAAAACTACTATTGAAAACTACTTTGTTGTCTAGAAATAAAATCTAATCTATAAATAAATTTGCTCTTCCTGTTGTAAGTTACAGTTTTGGGGTGACTAACTGGCACCAAAAAATATTGGATCAGTTGGGCACAAAAACAAGAAAAGTGCTTCATGCTAATGAAATGATATATACAAATCAGTGTATACCAAGATCATATATTCCTTGCTCTGAAGGCAGTATGAGCCTCCTCAGAACTGATTACATGTACAGATTGACAGTCATGGGATTGCATACATATCTGCTGAGCTCTCAGATCCAATCTTAGTGAAAGTTTTAAAACATGAGGAGAATTATTTGCGTAGTTTAGCAGCAGCATTTGGATGGAAAGTGGGAATGGAAATCAAACCAGAAGCAGACAAAAATCAGACAACAATTGAATGCCCCCTCCAAAAAAAAGAAAGAATATAAAGAAAAAGAATCAGACATGAATGAAAAAAATGTTAAATCCACAAATTTAGTGGCAAGTACGGAGATCTCCTGGAACAACCTTGTGTTGACCAAGATTTGATAAAGGAATGATTAGGGAGTCATGAATGGAAACCAAAAGACGAAAGGCTAACAATTCTGGCCCAGGGTAGTGGACTACATACATGTTGGTTTACAAAGGCCATTGAAAATATGGAAGAAATAGATAAATACAGATTCTGTGAAACAGAACTGGAAACAGTCACATATCTTGTTACTTCATGTGATACACTCATGCCTGAGGGCCTGCATGTTGAAAGGCAGGATAATCTTGAAAGACTGTAGCACTGGGGACTGTGTGACTACTCATTAGAGAAGTAGAAGCATTGGAAACATAAGCCACAAGACATTACAAATATGACATTTATATCATACGGGATCACCCATTACCAACAGTTCAGAAATATATATGGGAAAATAAGATAATTTAGTAGTCCATGAAAAAAAATATAGCTTTTATCATTGAAATTGCTGCATCCAGTCATTACAGTGTCTTATTTACAGAGAGACACAAAGTCATCAAATACAAGGATTTGTAAGCAACAATGACAGCAATGTGAAAGAAAGATACCCAACAGACTTAAAACTTGGAAAACAAAACACGAACTGTAAACTAGAAAAGAAAGACGGCCAAAGCTTATGGTACAAAAACACAATTTAATAACAGTAAGGTCTTTCATTGGTACAAATGCTCCTACTTCTTCAGACTAAATTACAAAGCAAGTAACAACCTTTTAAGTAACACTCAAACGAACACATGACAGTCAGCTGATCCATAAAATCCAATGGTAAAAAACAATAGTAGAAAACATTAATTAGTCAATCCATATGTAAACAAATGTATAAACAATAAGTTAAAAATGTAAAAGTTTATCTTTTCAGATTTCTTAACTTTAGAACACAAGCTATAGAGCATGCATCATGTAGCCCAGGATATTTAAAATCATCTAATTTAAGCTGTCACAACAGCTGTCACTGCTCTAACCATAAGGTAAATGGGCCACCCCTTATGTCACTCTTATCTATTACTCTAAAGGTAAAATTATGCCCTGGGTTATTAATGACATGTTTAGCTAAAGCATTTTCAGGCCTTTGATTTCTCATGGCATATTGGTGTTCATATACTCGTTCCTTAAGCTTCCTGTCAGTTTTACCTATATAAAAACCATGACAGCAATTACATTTAGCTAAGTAAACAATGCCCTTCGAGTTACAATTAAATCTCCCCTGTCTAGTAAATCTCATATTACTGACCTGATAGTTAAGACCAGTGTCAATGAATTTACAATAGGGGCAAGCTTCGCATTTAAACATACCTTTTATTCTCTGGATTTGGGGGGTACTATTTCCTAAAAGTTGCTTCAAGTTTAAACCTCTTCTAAATACAACTTTAGGTGTTTTAAATAATCTATTCTTCACATTTTCATCTGATGTTATAAGGTTCCAATTTTTCTCAAAAATATTTTTAATATGATAGGCATCACTGCTAAATGCAGTTATAAAAGTTAATGAAAAATCGGTAAATAAATCACTACCTAACCTGGTGAGTTCAAGTCTCATCCTCTTCTGATCTCAGAATGGCCTTAAAGTTGGCACTGAATCTGTCTGCCAGTATACTGGCTATATCTGTTGGCTTGGTATAGGAGGTACCATTGTGCAGTAGCTCAGAGCAAATCTGGGTATTGTCGCGGATATTCTTTACATAACTATAGAAGGCCTTGTGGTTGTCTTTACTGTCTACTGCAATTCTGTTTTCATACCTACCTTTAGAGGATTTGATGAGGGATCTCAACTTTTTGTTGAGGCAGATAAGGGAGGTTTTTCAGTCTTGGGACTTCACCATATTCTGCATCAATTTCATCCTTCTGTTGTAGAGTTTGTTTATAGCAGGGGACCACCAGATTGGCTTCCTTTTTTTTGAAGGAGAGTGTCTTGGTTATTTTGGGTATGGCAAGATCCATGCATTTGTGTACGTGTTGGTACAGTGCATTGGTGTAGGATTCTGCAGTCACGCAACTATTCTCCATTTGCATGGGTGCCGTGAAGTTAGCCACTTCTGTTTTAATGATCCCAAAGTTAGATTTGGAGAAGTTTTTCATGGTGGTTACCTTTGCTGGGTGGGGGGAATGTGGATTTCCAAGGTGATTAGTTTGAGCTCGGATCTAACCAGGGAGGAGCTGACTATTGGTGTAGAGCAATGGTTGCCCATGTTAGTAATGACCAGGTCAAGGATGTTGCTACATCTAGTGGGGGTAAGAATGAGCTGGTCCAGGGCATTGGAATTAATGAACTCCAGGAAATGTTGGGCAAGTGTATTGGTACATGAGTAGTTTACCCAGTTAATGGAGGAGTAGTTGAAGTTACTTAGTAAGAGAATGTTAGGTTGGACTCTAATATTCTCCAGGGTCCTTAGGAACATGGAGTGTGAGTCTTGGAACATGGTTGGGGACCTATAGCAGGCTACAACCTGAATTGCTGTCTTACCCAATGTTAGCTGCACCTGAAGTATCTCTGATGCATTATGTTGGGCTACCAGTCTGGAGGTGTGCGCATCCTTTATGAATATGGAAACACCACTGCCTTTGGAGCTTTGGTCTAAGTTCTGGGGCCAAAAGGTGTGGAATGACTTATAGCCTGGTAGTGCAGGTGTGCTTTTTGCTGCCTTGCACCAGGTTTCTGTTACAGCACAAATGCCGATGTTCTCCATTTTGAGGAGTGCCTCGAACAAGTGCATTTTGAGATTTAGACTTCTAGCATTGAGCAACATGACCCTCAGATTGCATTTGTTTGTAACTGTTACAGTGCTACTTTGTTCTTTGGAACACTGCCTAAAAAAGGTACTATAGGGGTGGCAAGAGTCCCGGCAAGTATCCGGAAGCCCAGGAGTGATGGATGCAGGCCATCTCTGGCAAAACACAAGGAACAGCTTTGTTGTCTCTCCTGTGTCCTCAGGTATCTAGCCAGCATGCTAGCAGATCCAAATAAGCAATAAAAATGCAATTAAGGTGATAAATCCAGACAGACACAACCAATGTCTGAAAAAGCTGTTTATGAAAGTGTTGTACTAGTGTAATACAGTTTTTTAATTGTGATCATTCTGGTTCCAGAGTATTTTTATTTTTATTATGCTAGCAGATCCCCTGACTGAAATGTTCAATAGATCACTGGTCACTGCAGAAGTTCCTGAGGACTGGAAGGCAGCAATTGTGGTACCCTATACAAGGGGGAATTCCAGGGAACACAGCAGTGACAGCTGGAATGATGTAAATAATTCTTTGGGATAGGATAGTTGCTTTTCTAGAAGACAGCAATCTCCAAACCAACTATCATCATTATTTCATGGCCAGAAAGAACTGCCAATCAAACATAAATTTGGCCCAGTTTGACCTTGACAAGGCTGTAAGGTAAATGTGATATAACTGGACTTCAATTAGTCCTTTGTCTTGGCTGCCAGAGAAACTGGGAGATAAGGATCAAGGCTACAGATTACTGCAAGGTTAAATGGTCAAGCAAAATTAAATTCACCAGTGTCTTTAGGCTACAATACTATGATATGTAATAGCTCTTTGTTGTAATCAAGCATATTTGCTAAAGTGTAGCAAATTGCTATAAGAGCTCCTTGCTGCAGTTCAATGATCGACTGACTGTCACTTAAGTTAAAAATAAAATACTAAAAAAGGGTCTTCCTCCTTAAGCAAACTATTATTATGTATCTAAATATTACTTCTTTGCTAAACTTTGTCAAACACCACAAATAAAGTATAACAAATAGCTATGCCATCTCCTTGGTAGATTTCTTAACAAACAGACACAGTCTTAATGTCATTTATGCAGCTGCTATCTTGCTCATAGCTGCATAAAGGATTACCAATACTGTGTGCAAGGACCAACCAGCAGTTTTTCTACAGTGCTGACCATATCCTGCAACAGCTTACACTAGTGCAGCAATCACATTTGCTCTGAAATTCCTATGCCTTAACTTGTCTGAAGGAAAGTGACTACTAGAGTACTGCATAGGTTTAACCTGGGTCTGGTACTCTTTAATGAATTAATTTCAGTTTACTGTGAGGGATGAAGCTCTTTTTGGTGACACAAAGTTAGCTGAAGTTGTGGAACAGTCTAAAGAACTAGGAAAGATTAACCAAGTGGGCTAAAAGGTGACAGGTAAGGTTCAATGCAGTTAGGAAGTACCACACCTGGGCCACAGCAACCCTGGTGTGAAGTATCAGGGGGTAGGGGTGGAGTGAATGATGGCAACAGCAGAAGAAAATAATCTGGGAGTGCAGTCATACTGAACCACCAGGGGAGTGACAGAACAGTGGCAGCTGACAGAATAGTGGCAGTAGCAGTAGCAGCCAACATGCTGGAGTCAATCTTTCTATGGTGTGGTTCAGAGGCAAAGTGGTAATGCCCTTGTCAGACTGCACCATAATATCTGTAGACTATACAATGGGAAAGGTATAAGGCTACTGAAAGGAGCCCAGAGAAAACCACCAGAAAGATGCATGGGTGCAAGGGGAAGGAGAGGAGGAGAGAAGGAGAAAAGGAGTGAATGGGAGACAGGAGGCAGATTGTAGGGACCAGTCACTCCTTGGAAATGTGAAAGTATTTCTTCATTAAGAGGAATGCGGTTCCATGGAATGACTGACAACAATGGGTGGTGGACAGGGAACCAGTGGAGCAGAAATGTCACTGGCTCAACCAGCACCCTGTGCTGGTTCCAGAAGCCAGAGTCCTATCCCCTCAGCTCTTCAAGTGAAGAACAAATGAAAAAAGCACTTCAATAGCATTTATCTCCCTGCACACACACACATACTCTTCCATTGAAAGGAAAAAAAAAATACATTGTCTATTCCTTCTTCTGGCACATCTTCCAGGTGGCCTGATAGGTGACACACACACACACACCCTCCCCCTCCTCTCCCAGCAATTCAGGCCTCATTTCTGTGCCCTGCCAGACCCTCCTCCCACACATTTTATTGAAAATTTACTTCTTTTAAACTGCAGAAAACTGCTTGCTTATAAATGTAATAAAGAGTTGTTACAGTTTATAACCTGCCTGCACAGAGCACTACTGCACTCATGGTTTAGTTTAAAAAAATGTTTTTTTTTTTTAAACTCTAGCAAACTGCTTGCAACAAATGTAGCAAACAGTTGTTACAGTTTATACCCTGCCTGCACAGAGAGCTATAGCCCTCAGGTTAAAAAAATAAAGAGAGAAATGTTCTTTTTTCTTTTTACTTTTAAACTGTAGCAAACTGCTTGCTACAATGTAGCAAGCAGTTTGCTTCAATTTAGACCACACATGGAGCACTACACTGTTCAGGTTTGACTGCAAATGTAATACCAGCTTTTAAAAGATGGTATCACATAAATGAAAGATCCAGAATTGCTGATTGTCCCCCCAACACTTTTCACTCGGGGCACTTGCCCCTTTTGCTCCGGCCTAGCTATGCTGCTGCAGTGGAGGCATTGAAGAGGATACAGCATAGATGGAAGAGTGAGGAAGACACAAAACTGAAGGAAGGTAGAATGTTGAATGCCCTATGGTATACTAAATCAGTACACTGCCTCATTCTGTCATCAAGCAAATGAAATGTAATGTAATGTAATCCAGTAAGTGACTGCCATAGATAGATAAACCTTAAGAAAAACTGAGACAAATCTAGTCATCAATCTGAACTAGTTCCACTACAAATGATCTATGGAAAATCTTCCAGATGCAAAATGACCAAAGAGGATCAATCAATAACTCCCTTAAAAACTTGCAACTTTGTTATTCACATAAGGCATCCCGAGTGGAGGACTTCACTCCCCATACTTATATATACTCCCTGGATGCATAACTGAAGAGAAATGAGAGATATTCTAACAAAGTAAATACAGACATACACAAACTGCAGTCTCACAGTCCCAGTGCATGAATACACAAAACCAGGAAAGTGAAAAATTTGAGGAATTGCAAAAGCAGAAATAATAATAAACCAAAGAAGATGTCAACTGGTGGTGTGAAGTCAAAGAAATCCATCAGCTGAGGAAGCAAGCTGACCCCAAATTACAAGTGACTAGCTGCAGTTCGATGACCAAGCAAATGACAACCCATGCTCAGCAAACATTTACTAGAATCTGATAAGCAGAAAAGAGTCTGGCTATACTATAACAAATGCTCATGGAGGTTTTTCACTCTAAACCATATAACAGGCTACCAGACTCTGAAAAAAAGACATTTGAGTGGTATCATCTAACCAGTAATCTGTCAGAATCAGGTATATGGTATCATCTCATAAAAGGGCTGCCAGAATCAGAATCACTCCTTCTGGTAGGATACATGTGCCATCCTGCTATTACACTCCCACAATCTGCCAAATAGAAAATGTACATGGTACCTGTGACACCTCAACACTGGCAACAGTAATCAAGGAGCTTCAATCCTCACCACTAGCACCAGTGGGGACATACACCAGTGAGGGATGTATATTGGAAGGATGACAAGTACACACAGTATTTCCAGATGCAGCTCTCTGAATCAAGTGCAATTTCCCTTAAGAGCACAAAGAGACCACAGTTAGTCTGGGGCTGGTTTCTCCCTCTTTCTCCAGATCCCTAGCAAGACTCACCACTGGCACAGCTATAGAGTTGAGATCTCAGCTGAGTGGCCAAGCCAAGACTTCCAGCACCCTCTCTATGTAACCAGTGCTTTGTCTCCTGCCCAAGTAGCTGACACACACACACTCTTTGAGGTTTGATTTACACACACACACACACACACACACACACACACACACACACACACACACACACACACACACACACACACACACACACACACACACACACACACACACACACAAACACTCCTGGGAAAGGCTGGCACAGTTTTACCAGCTATGCCCCTTTTGGCCCAGACTATAAGGTAGTTATTACTGCTACAAGCCAACTCCTGATCAGCTACTTTAAGCCCCTTAACAAAGAGCATCCAATCTTACTGTGTAATGTTACTATCAATACGAATGGTAGCTTGACCAAGAGCAAGGCTATTAGGAGTGGCCCACACAGTGTCACCAAATAAATATGCAAGTACTCTCAGAACTTAAATATTTCTAGACAGATCTGCCACAATGAAAGGCTTAAATATATTTAATAATAAATAATAAAAGAACAACAAAATAATATATATATATATCTATATATATATATATATATATATATATATATATATATATATATATATATATATATATATATACAGTAACATCAGAGTCCAAAATCACAGGGAATTTTTAAAACAACATTGCAGGACAGTCGCAAATAAATAAAGAAAACATCTAATCTATGCTTCACTATATTCCTGACTGAATCTAAGAAAAGTACTGTACCCTAGACCTACTTACTCATAGCAAGGCAGATGTGGTGAGTGGATCTTGTCAGGTCTAAGACAAAATACGGAATGCTATCTCTCCTTCAGAGACTTCCCAAATTAATATCTGAAATATTACTGCTGGGATAGCTTGGAGAATGACATAATTTCTTGTCATTTGATTTTATCCCAGGTAAAACCCCAGCTGCTGAAATCTAGCAGTATTTAGCATCTACCTGTGAGAATACATAGACTTCAGATCTTTTGGCAAATGGTGGAAGTCGTAAAATAATTTACATTCCTCCACATTTAAAGACAATATAAAAAACTTTTCTAGTACAGAAATTGTATCTGTTGCTGCACTGAAGCTGAAAGATAACATATTTTTTATGGCCCATAAAGTAGTTTAATTTCAGCTATTTTTTTGAAGTTTTGCAAGTTAACCTATATTCCAGTTTTCCCTTTTAAAATATATGTACATCTAAACAGTTACAATAGTGTATGTATATTTCTGTTCTGTTCTGTTCCAGTAGGGTACAATGTGGATACATTTTTAAGCTCAGTACTTTGTAAAATACCTCTTCAGCACATGTCTGTACAAGCCATCTTATATGACATACTGCTCTAATACATCTGTAGCACAAACATATGAATCATGTTGATATTCACAAATGACGTATAATTATTTACAAAATGCCAGATAGCTGTGCTGGCAGTATCTCCTTTCATGACCGTACCATCCCACCAAATGTCTGCCAAAATCAAGGTGACAAGCAGTATCTATAGTACCATCCAATCAATGGTCTGCCAGAATCAGGTTGACAGGAAAGATATATGGCATCATTCCATTAACAGGCTGCTAGACTATGACTAACAGGAAGGATTTAAAATGTCTGTGATTTGCTAGAGATGTACTGAGATATAGAACAAAGAGAAGAGTGCTCTAGGTTATCCAGTAGAAGGGAGAAACAGTCCACCACATCTGCACAAACCTAACCATATCAGAGCCAATAAGAAATCACAATTTAAGCAGGTATATTTCTAAACCGATGTACTGACCTTGATATCTGTTGCATTGTAGTATGAGTGAAATACCTGAAGTATAGTTAATCCTGCTATTGCCGGAGAAAACTTTTTAACTACCACTAGCTGAGGGCGATTCCTTCTGCCTTCATGCAATTAGTGCCTCAGAATAAACTCAAATGGCATGAGCAGCTCAGCAGGCACAACACAGAGACTAAAGATGGTGGCTCTACTGAGATTTACCTTAAAGAACTCCAGAAAAGTTATGATAATTTTCTAGCTTTTAGAGTAATTAATGCTTTCCCTAGACATAGTACTGATGCTAGCTGCAGCTACCAAATTAGACATTCATTTTTAATCATCTATTTTTTTATAATAAATACTTGTATTGCTTTGAAAACATATTGTTTACAAAGCATAAATTATGTTGAGCAAAAAAATCTTCATTCATTCATTCATGAATTCTTCCTTGTTTTCCAGGTTAGGGTTAAGGAGGACTATCCTAGCACTAAATGACAAAGAAACTAATCCTGGATATGATGCCAGTCGGTTATAGGAAACACACACACACACACACACACACACACACACACACACACACACACACACACACACACACACGCACACACACACGTGCTTGCGTGCACTCTTATAGACTATTAGAATATTTGGAGTATTACCATGCTATGGCATGTCTTTTGAATATGGCAGGAAAATGGAGCAGTCAGTGAAAACTCATATGGCTACAGGAGGGACATGCAGACTACACACAGAAGATCCCAACTCAATAGGCAATCTCTGTAAGGCAGCAGTAATAACCACTATGCCACTCTACTACCTACCCCAGTTTATCACAGAAGTATAGTAGGGACAGATCTATATTACAAGATCGAAACTTTAGTTAATTGAATAATTAAAGATCGATCTTGTAATATCGAAAGCTAAAAACCTCAAATGGCCGATTTAATGCAAGGAAACACTTCCTTTGGCTGTATGAAAAAAGATACTTTTAATCACAGATCAACTGGGGAAGGGGGCTTTGCCCTTCACCCCCCCCCCAACTAAATATACCAACTCCGAAATCACTCCAAATTGGAGAAAAGGGCATAAGCCACATAGCAGCCAAGAGAAGTGTTTCCCTGCTTTAAATCAGCTGTTCAAAGTTTTTAGCTTTCGATATTACAAGATCGATCTTTAGTTATTCGATTAACTAAAGTTTCGATCTTGTAATATAGACCCAGTAGGGACACACTAGTGGTCCATTACTGTTACTTCAGGTAGTAGGTTACAGATACAAAGAAAAAAATAGGTATGTCTTGTGTTTTTTCAACTTTTAAAAAGTAGGCATCTTTGACTAATGGAAAAAGATGGTGGTATAAAACTACTGCTAAATAAAATATTAAAATATATCTTAATTTCAGTTCTTCCAATAGTTTAGTTAGTTGCAAGATCCATTATGCATTATTTAGTAACCCTTTATAGTAAAACAGATAACAAAAGATTAATAAAAATAATGATAATAATATCTTCCCTTCTCCTTCAACATTCAGCTGCACTGACAATGTATTTCGTTACTGAGAGAAAGACCTTTTCAGAAAGTTTGCTCTGTTTTAAGGTTTCATTTGGTTATTTAAACATTTTACCTTAGCATTCATAAGCACATGAAATCATACCAGTAGCAGCAGAACATAAAATGCATAGAGCTAAAAATCTCTTTCTCCTTCTCTCATTGAATCCTGCCTGGTAGAGATTCACATGTAAGGGAGAAATGACAAATTCAGCCTTTGGAAGAAAATATTCTTCTTTTCATGAGCTACACTCAAAATGCAGTTTATTGCTTCACAGTCTTCAAAGTTAAAGACAGCAGCCTTTAGATTAAGTTAGATATGTAGGCCTCAGACCAAGAATGCAGTTTATCCTCAACATATTATCAGCCAAATATTCATATATGTTCAACAATGCAAACAACTAAGACTTCCAAAATCCACCAAAGTTTTGGTCTTCAACCTTCTCCTTGTTGAGCTAATATAATTTGAATGCTTCAGTACACACAAGCCCAGATCACAGAAGTAATTACATATTTTTGATCAGCAGAATCCCATTTCCAGTCAGCCATTTTTGCTTTGATCTTGTCACTGGCATGGCTCCAACTACTTTGGGTATTCATTTTCAGCCAAAGTGCAATCTCTTTTATCAGCCATACTCCTCATTTAAGAACATTGTATGACAACCTTGCTTATGGATTTTCAACCACTATTTGCAACAGTCTTTTAGGCCCCAGTGAACTTTTACATTTCTTGTTTCCATTATCTTGTTACTGCATGCGTCGCTGATAGATAAGTAAAAACAGTTTTAACTTTTTGTGGAACTGAAAAGACCAAAAACTTCATGAATTTAAGCAAATGCATAGCTTACTGGAAAAGCATGCAGTTTAGTTAAAGGCAAGATAATTTCCCCTAAAAATACATACTTCTGGGACAACTGAGGAACTTCAGCATATATACACTTTTTTTCCTGTTACATTTGACAAGTTTCTATGCTTAAATCCACATGATACATTCTTACATCTATGTGCAAGCTTAATAATAATAATAATAATAATAATAATAATAATAATTATTATTATTATTATCCAATGTTGTAAGTTATGAACACCTATGTTATTATCAAGGTAGCCTTTAAAACGGCAAAGGGAACTATACATGTTTAAAGTAAAGGGCCATTTATTCAGAATCACAGTGATTGCTAAGATAGAAATCTGTCATAGTTTGCACTGTTTATGACAGGTTTGAGATTTGGACTATGTAATTGTGTATTGCATCCATAGGTCCCCAGAATCAGAAATCACTCCTAAGGTGGTGATAAAATGTAGAAATAAAAGTGTGTGTGTGTGTGTGTGTGGGGGGGGGGGGGGGTTAGCCAAGATAGTAAGCTCTTCACTCTTCATGTTAAGAAATCTCTACACATTAACGGTAAAAACACTACAGGTAGGTGAATTATATTATATGAAAGGGTGAATGAGAAATACAAACAGTATGACAGTAACCTCCTTAGAGAGGTTGGCCATCCTCTTAAGTATCAAGTGTCCCTCTTTAAAGGCTTGTGGATCACAATTTCAATGTGTTGATTGAAAATAAGGTTATCATCGATCAGTATACCCAGGTCTTTAATAACATATTTGGACTTTATATCCTAGCCTTTAATTAAGCAGTAATCAGGGACTACTATTTTACTAAACAATATATTGCTGATTTTTTTTTTCATATTAAATGCTACTATTATTTGTATAATAAACAAGTCACTTAATAGTTCAGAGGAAATAGCTTATAAATTGCTTCTAGAGTGACTAAGAGTTGTAAAGGCAGACATCTGCTATGCCGTATTTCTTAATGGTGCTAATAGCCATACCTTCAATCAAAGAAATTGCATGTTGTAGAATAATGCCATAAGCTTTTCAAACTCAGGTCACTTTCCAGCTGTTTAATGTGGGAAAATTGTTGTGATACAGTGAAAGCAAATAATATTTTGTTTCATGTTAGTGATTTCAGAGTCCTCTGTTTATTCATTGTTTGTTCTGAGAGGAAAAGTACATGGGGTTGGTGGCTGTATGACCTTGGCAGAGGCATGGTTTAAGTAAAACAGCTAATCTTTCCAGCTTCAGGACACATTTTGGCAGTCTTAGACATGCAAACATAATTTTGCTGGATGTGTTTTGATTAGTTTGACTAGATTGCACCAAATTATGTTATGAAAACATAAAGATGAACTGAACATCACCCTCCATCTTCTAAAGTCTGAGGTTCCTTAACAATTTACGGAATGTGATTTTTGTTACTTCTTCACAGAAGTACCTAAGAAGTGAAATATCCTACAGTTTGTGGAAATTCTGCCAGTAATGATTACCCAGATATTTCTGCCACAGAAATAGTCAAGCCACCAACGTTCTCCTCTTTGTGAACTAATAAGGACTAATGGAAGGACATTTTGAATTAAGTATATCAAGCTGAGAAGTGAATACTGGAGATGCATTGGGACTGCCAGTAAATGTGAACTGTGCCTTACAGCAGTGATCTCCAGGATGGGGTTATGACAGCCCACTTTCACCGCCATCTTAGGCTCACAGTATGTGAATGGTGCCTTACAGCAGTGATCTCCAGGATGAGGTTATGACAGCCCACCTTCACTGCCATCTTAGGCTCACAGTATGTGAATGGTGCCTTACAACAGTGATCTCCAGGATGGGGTTATGACAGCCCCACTTCACTGCCATCTTAGGCTCACAGTATGTGAATGGTGCCTTACAGCAATGATCTCCAGGATGGGGTCATGACAGCCCACCTTCACTGCCATCTTAGGCTTACAGTATGTGAACAGTGCCTTAAAGCAGTGATCAACAGGTTGGGGTTATGACAGCCCACCTTCATTGCCATCTTAGGCTCACAGTATGTGAATGGTACCTTACAGCAGTGATCTCCAGGATGGGGTTATGACAGCCCACCTTCACTGCCATCTTAGGCACACAGTACATGTACTGACTGTTCAGTAAGAACAGCCAATAACACTGATGAATACAATTATTTATGCAGGAGCTAAGCTGGAATGCCTTTCTCAGGTCCTTTAGCAAAACTTAACTTCATGGTGAAAATATTTTTATGTAGGTTTTTACTTTATCATATAACATGCTCAGTGTGGAAATCTCACCAGACTCATTTCAAAAGCACATCTTCTTTTTTGCAATTTCTGGTAGGAAAATATTGTCTCATATAGATAAGTTCTAGTGCTGTGTGCTGAACTTTGTTATTGTCTTCATGATGTGCTTGAGGAAGAGAAAACGGCAGTTTGTATGAAATGGAATGAGGTTAGGATACCTAACAGGACCCTCTAACTGGCAAACCTATTTCATATTTTACATAGACAAGTGATGACCTTTTATGTAAATAAAGTCTGTTTGCCTCATCTAGCTTGACTGATGCCTTACCTAATGAATATGTTCACAGATTAGTACTAAGCTAACTGCCCTTGTGAGCCATTTTAAGCCCAGCCAATTATCCCGTGTGAGACTCAAACCCTGCACCTTGTGTTTGCAAGGCAAAGACCTTAACCATTAGGCCACCCCCCCCCAACCACTGAAGGTTTTATTAACCTTTATTTTATATTTACTTACTTCCTCAAGGTTTGTCTACACGTATCTTCCAGCAGTACCCCCTTATTTAGCCCATCCCTTTATCTGAGATGTGTAGATATCTTGAGTTATGTTCCCTTTCAGTATTTGATGGTTTCTGTCATGGTAATAATCCCTCTCATCCTGTCCTGCAGGGTGTGTACATTAAACTTTTAATTGTTCATTACATATCTTTTTACCCTACTCCTATTCCATTCTGTTGCCCTTTGTATTGCCTGTGTACTGTGCTTTTTATTAAACTAGCCTCACACTCCTCAAAACTGAGGTGGAATCCTTCAATGCCCCCGGGCCTGTGGAAAATACGGCCCAGACCGCAGAATCCTTTATAAACGCATTCTATGAACAACTTCAGGAATGCATGGATCATGCAATCCCAAATAAAACCAAGACCCAATCCTCCAAAGGCAGACGTCCTGTCTGGTGGACCCCAGCCATAAACAAACTATACAATAGAAGGAGGAAGCTACTACATGATAGAGCAAAGTCCCAAAATGGGAAGGCATCTCTGATCAGTATTAGCAAAAAACTACGGGCACTCATAAAATCGTCTTAGGCCAGCTTCGAGAGAAAAATTGCACAGGACACTAAGGATAATCACAAGGATTTCTTTAGTTATGTTAGGAACCTGGGTGGGAATTCCCAGATATGCTCAGAATTAGTCCAAAATGACAAAAAAGACACCGAACTCACAGACATTGCCAACATCCTAGCTGACAGGTTCAGCACAACCCCCCCCCCCACCAAAAGGGCAAATATCTATCCCAGCAGAGTGCTGCCCCCCTGACATCTCAGATGCTCAGGTAAGAGCTGCCCTCTCCAAAGCAAAAAATACAGCATCAATGGTACCAGACGGTGTCCCGGGCTGCGTCCTACATGAACTCCAAGAAGAGCTAAACCCAAACATAAAACTACTGTTCAATCTCAGCCTTACTACAGGATATGTACCCAAAGAGTGGCGTACAGCAACAGTGGTCCCTCTCCACAAAGGTGGTCCCTCAACGGATCCTGGAAACTATCGCTCCATAAGCCTGACTAGCTTGGTCTGCAAAGCTATGGAAAGGATCATCATGGACCTCATAAATAAAGATATTGGGGACCTACAGACACTGGATCCTACCCAGTTCGGCTTTGTTAAGGGCAGATCCTGCCTCTTAAACCTGGTTGATTTCTTTGAAACAGTCACCAAGGCCATTGATGAGGGGAAGGTGGTCCACACAGCCTACCTGGACCTCGCAAAAGCCTTCGATACAATACCCCACTCGGGCATTATAGATAAGCTCACCAGCTTAAATATAAACCCCTATGCCACTAGATGGGTTGCAAACTGGCTCAAGGACAGAACCCACATGGCTAGAATTGCTGGAGCCATGTCAGACTCCAAACCAGTTACAAGTGGCGTCCCACAAGGCTCAGTCCTGGGACCTCTCTTGTTCAGTATATATTTCTAGGAGGTACAGGCAAACACAAAAGGACTGTGGCTGACAAAGTTCGCAGATGACTGCAAACTGGGCGCCATAATCGACTCTCCAGCCGACACAAGCATCCTCCAAAAGGGCCTCATAGAAACAGACAACTGGTGCCAGAGCCATGGCCTCAAGCTAAACGCCAAAAAGTGTATAAGCATCCCCTTTTGCAAAAACAAAGTGCCCACAAATTACCACATAGGTGGTAATCCATTAAGTACAGAAGAAGTAATTAGGGACCTGGGGGCCCAAGTTGATAGCAATCTCTCATTTGACAACCACGTGGCCAAAGTGGTTAGAAAAACATTTTATATAGCCCACCTAATCATGAAGGGATTCACATCTAGATCAGGGGAGGTCATCGTGCCTCTTTACACATCCCTCATCAGGCCCATAATTGAGTACAATGCCCCTTTTGGGATGTACCTTACCAGACACCTGCAGCAACTGGAAAGACCCCAAAAGTACCTCACCAAGAGGATCAAAGGGCTCAAACAGATACCATATGCTGCCTGGTTAAAGAAACTCTAGCTCTACTCAGTGGCATACCGCCTGCTCAGAGGCGATCTGTGCCTGACGTATAAAGCCATGTCCAACCCGGAATTAATAGACATGCTGCACCTCAGAAAATCCAAATCCCATCGAGCTACGTGCTCGAGAGACTTGAACCTCAGCACTGAAATAAATAGGACATGCTGGAGGGACAGATTCATAACCCAGAGGCTCCCTTCACTCTGGAATAAAATCCCAGTCCAGGTTAGGCAGAGTCCCTCATTGACTCTCTTTAAGAGGAATCTTGATGGGTGGATGGGAGATCGTAGGTTTACCCCGGGTATCACTTCTGTGTCACTGTTAGACAGAGGCACAGTATACTAACCTCGATAAAGGGCATAGCAAAATTAATTTAAAATGGGTGGCGAAAGCCAAACACACTCTGGCTAGGCTTATAAATGCCCTAGGGCAGATAGCCTAGTATGAACCTATGTACCTATGAACCTATGAACCTTTTCTAAAGGTTGATAAATGGCTTCCTTTTCCAGTGCTTGTTATATTCTTCCCTATTATTATATTCTTCCCTATTATCTGAAGTGCCTCATCCCCACCCCAGATCTTATTACCTTCTTACTTTAGTTCCTCCCCTGGATCATATGAAAGTATTTTCCTTGTTGTCCATCTCATCACATTATCTAAGCATTCCCAATTATGTTGTGCTTCACTGAGCATCTGCTGTTGTATATTTACCAGAGTCTCTGCTTTGCAAATTCCTTCCTCATAATTTGTACCCTGTAATGTGTGGTTGGTTGGTGAATAAGACATAGTCACAGAATGTGTTGTAACCTCCTTGAAGTGTATATTAAACTGTTTATAAGATTTGTACTGGGAAGCTGAGTGTAACACACAACATGAACCTCCTGATGCTATCTCATTTGCATTAAAATTGAATACCTGACACATAATACCCCTTTTTAAAGCTATAAGATATCCATATTTAGAAGGATTTGGTTAAGTGGTGCTTGATACTTCCTCACAGTCAGCTGGGAATATCTTTGGAGTTAATATTTTTGGTTGTGGATAATACAGCTATGACTTGGTCCAATGTGCTTCTAAGAGGGATGGGATGGGAGGATGGTTGTATTGAAGGAAATACCTCATTGGGTTGGGGGTGAAATTAGCATGGAATTTGTCTATGATAATATTAACAATAACTTCAAGACCAGAGTGGGATAATCCACTAGAAATAAGTCTAGTACAGTAATAGGCATCATTTCCAAGATTCCTCCTAGTACTGAAGAAGACCTTGTGTGTATTATTTAAAGTTGGCAGTGAACCTGTGTGACGTCCCCACTCTGAGCCAGTAATCAAGGAGCCTGAATCCTCACCACTGACACTGGAGAAGGACATTCACTTGGAACAAAAATGAATACAGCCAGTATTTCCAGATGCAGCTCTTTGCATCAAGCACAATTTCCCTTAAGAGCACACAGGTAATACACTCAGTCTGGAGTCTAGATTTCTTTATCTGCCTCCCTCCAAGTCTCCAGTAAGACTCCCACTGGCAGAGCTGTAGAGTTGAGACCTCAGCCGAGTGTCCAAACCAAGTTCTCCACCACACTCTCTGTGAAACCAGTGCTTTATGTGCCTGTTCCAAGCAGCTGACACACACAAACACACTCTTTGAGATTTGATTTTTACACAAACACACGCACACACACACACACACACACACACACACACACACACACACACACACACACACACACACACACACACACACACACACACACACACACCTGGGAAAGGCTACCACAGATTTACTAGCTATTCCCGCTTCTGCCCAGACTATAAGGTAGTTATACTGCCACCAGACACTCCAAAGTCAGCTACTCTAAGGCTCTTGCAAGGGTACCCAATTATACTGAGTGAAATTAATATTAATACAAATGGTAATATGGACCAAACAGCCAGGCTTCAGGAATGGCCACAGTATTGTCAATAGACATAAGACATAAGTACTCTCGAAGGTTAAAATAATTCTCTAAAGGACTAGCCACAATGAAAGGTTAAAAATATTTAATAATAAATAATAAAAAGAACATGAAAATACAACATATCTATTTACAGTAAACACCAGAGTTTCAGTCACAGGAACTATTAAAAATAACACAGGTGGAAAGATTCACAGAGTTACAGAAAACAACACAACTATTCTCACTATATTATCCTGACTGATCTAGAGAATTACTGTTCCTACTTACTTAATAGAGCAAGGCAAGATAATGTAGGTGAGGGATTCTTTCTATGTCAGCTTTCAAGAAACAGACTGCCCTGAGACTTCTGTCTCACCTAATATTAAAACATTATTTCTGCACAGAATGACATCACATATATCTAGTCATCTGACGTCTGGTTCCTATGCAATCCTCCAACTGCCAAGATTTAGCACCTACATGTCAATAATACACACGCACAAGCATTGCTCAGATTTGGTGCAGCTTCTGGAAGTCATAAAACAATTACAAACTTCTACTCCTCAAACAGAGACTATGAACCATGATTCTTACAGACATTGCTTCTCTGGCTTTATTCAAAACTGTGAGATAAAATATTGGTGGCCTAGGCCCAGCATTTTTAACACAAGCAAGTTTACAAATCCATTTTCAACTCAAACATCTGTACAAATCAGTTTGCTATACATATGGCATATAATTCTTTACAAGACTCCAGCTAGCTGTGCTGGTATATGTTATACATCAACTGCCCTACTTCTCATGGCATAGCTGGCAATACTTCACATCTTCAAACTCTGAGCTTGTACCTGGTCTTATACTTTGTAATATTGTGTTTGTTAATGTTATTCATCTGGCAAGGATAATACAGACAAACAGTTATGGGTTCAGTTCAAGCAGCTTTATTGCACACAAACACATCAGGACTGAGGCTTAGTAACTTAAACTTAAATAAGCTTATAAACAGAGTACTACACTCATACATGTTAACACTCTGGCTGTTCTGCTAAAATGGCACTACTGCCTGCATGTGCTCACTATTTATATGCACGTGCCTACATCTGGAAATGCTTCTTAAAGTTACACACACACACACGCATGCACGCACGCACGCACGCACGCACACACACACACACACACACACACACACACACACACACACACACACACACTCTTTTCTACATCCTCCCTCTTTCAGAAATAGATCATATACCAAATGAGCTAGTCGATACCCCCACAATAAGTGATAATATCTTGAACTTGGTGTTAACCAACATGAGTAACCACTGCAGCACCCCTACAGTATAATTCTCCCTGGTAAGATCTGACCATAAAGTAGTCATGTTCGAAGTTACCATCTCCCATGACTTCCCTCTAGCTAGGGTCAAACAAATAAACTTCTCCAAAGCTGATTACAACCTCCTGAGGGATGGTATAAACATCTTCCCAGACCCCTCCCCCACTGTAGGAACTGGCACCAATGTCTAAATCTACACCAAATTACTATACGAACATTTAGGTAGATGCATGGAATTAGGAATACCTGACAGGACAAAATCATCTTCCACAAGGAAGAGTAAACCAGTCTGGTGGGCATCTGCAATAAATAAACTATATAACAAAAGGAAAAAAAAATGCTGTCCATGACCAAGAAGGAGCAGGTGCCCAATTAGAAGCAATCTCTACTTAGCCTGAACAATCAAATAAGAGCACTAGTGAAATCTTCTAAAGCCAACTTTGAGTCCAAATTGGCCACATCTGCTAGAGGCAATCATAAGGCCTTCTTCACATAAATTCTGCAATCTCAAAAGAAACACCAAGATCTGCTCAGAACTGGTGGTCAAGGACACCACATATACAAATGCTGTAGGTATAGCCAATCTACTGGCTGAGAGATTCAGTGAAAACTTCTTCCCTCTGTCCCCCATCAGTAAATCAGGACATTCCCAGTACCTGCCCCACACCCGTTATCTCGAGGGAACAGGTCATCACTGCCCTCTCAAAGGCAAAAAATA
Source organism: Protopterus annectens (assembly GCF_019279795.1). NCBI lineage: Eukaryota > Metazoa > Chordata > Ceratodontiformes > Protopteridae > Protopterus > Protopterus annectens. The sequence goes on from NC_056733.1 coordinate 173,248,830, forward strand.
CAGCATCCATGGGATCTGATAACATTCCAGACTACATCCTACATAAAATCAGGCATGAACTTGCAGCACCATTAGGCATCCTATTCAACCAAAGCCTGAGTACCAGCTTTGTCCCAGATGAGTGGAGGACAGCCACTGTCATCTCTTTACACAAAGGTGGACCTTCCACCTATCCAGGAAATTATAGACCCATCAGCCTAACTAGCCTGATCAGCAAGGCCATGGAATGGATTATCATGGATCTCATCAACAGGGACATTGGCAACCTCCAAACACTCAACCCAACACAGTTTGGCTTTGTCAAGGGGAGGTCATGTCTGTTAAATCTGGTCGACTTCTTTGAGACAGTCACCAAAGCCATGGATGAAGGGAACACAGTGCACCCCACCTAGCCTGACCTGGCCAAAGCCTTCGACACTATTCCCCAGTCAGGAATAGTAGATAAACTCTCTCAATTAGGTATTAATCCATATGTTATCAGATGGGTAGCAAACTGGCTCACTGATAGAACCCACCTAATCAAAATAAGGGAAGCCACCTCAAGCAGTAGACCCATATCAAGTGGCATCTGTTATTCAGGATATACTTCTCTAAGGTGCAGGCCAAAACTAGTGGACTACGGCTGACCAAGTTTGCAGATGACTGCAAGCTGGGCGCAGTCATAAATTCCTCAATTGATGTGGACGTCCTCCAAGAGAGTCTCACCCAAACAAATGACTGGTGCCAGAAACATGGCCTCAAACTGAATGCCAAAAATGCATTATCATCCCCTTTGGGGAGAGTGACATCCCCACATATTATCACATTAATAGCAATGTTCTAAGTACAAAATCAGTAGTGAAGGATTTGGGCATCCAGGTTGATAGCAACCTGACTTTTAACCACCATGTTGCTCCTATTGTATGGAAAGCTTTCTACAGGGCCCACCTCATAAGTAAGGCTATCTCATCCAGGGACAAAGAGATCCTAACATCTCTGTATTCTTCCCTTAGAAGGCCAATTATTGAGTACAGCACTCCCTTCAGCATGTACCTTGCAAAACACATGCAGCAGCTAGAGAAACCACAGAGGTTCCTCACCAGAAGAATCCAGGGCCTCAAATATCTACCCTACACAGAGAGGGTAAAAGCCCTGTCTCTTTACTCAGTTTCATACAGACTCCTCAGAGGTGACCTTTGTCTGGCATACAAAGCAATCTCAGACCCACCTTGATAGGACTGCTGCATATCTGTAAGTCAAGCTCCACTTGAGTAACCCGTACGCGTGACCTCAAACTGGTCTGTGATATCAATAGGATTTGTTGGCAGGACAGATTTGTGTCCCAGAGACTCCCCCATCTGTGGAATGGACTCCCTCTCCAAGTCAAGCAGAGTACCTCATTATCCCTTTTTAAGCGCTACTTAGATAACTGGATGGCAAATAGAAAATACACCCCTGGGATTCCACCTGTATCCCTGCTGGACAGGGGTTTTTTGGCTGCTGACTTGTCTAAACATGGACTAAACTCTTGGCTAGGCTTATAAGGGCCTCAGGGCCAATAGCCTAGTAACCTCCTATGATCCTGTGATCCTATGACAGTATTCAATGACATGCAAATATACAGAAATTATCATTTGACATGCAGTTATACAGTACTAATTCTCTGACATGCAATCATACAAAATTAGACACATATAAAACAATCATGCCCAGTTTGCTGTGTATTTTACACTAGGTCTAGAAATACGACCTGATCGTGTAACATAAAAATCAGAAATGGATCTAGCAATGGAGACTGTCTTCAAGGAATGTTCAACTCTGGGGACATCTGGGACATCATCAGGAACAGGAATAGATACTGAGACATGTTCTTCAGTATGAACATTGTAAGGGTTGCTCTGAGATCTAGAGTCTGTATCGCAGGTACAGTGTTGCAATATCATTTCAGACACTGGAAGAAGATGCCTACAGTTTCTCCTGTATTCTATACCCTCAGAATCGACTAAGAAGAATCTTGGCTCTGCACATATGCCTGTCACTTGACCAATTTGATTAAAGGCTTTCGCGGTTTGCATCCTCACCCTCTCGCCTTCTTTTAACGGAGGAAGAAATCTGCTTGTTTTATCATAACTGCACTTCTGAAAGGAATGCTTCTTAAAGAGTTGGACTTTGATTGCTCTGGTGGTTTTAGCATTATGCACCAGCAAACTAGAACTGATAGGGAAGATTGTTCTGGTTTGCCTAGATAGAAGTCTCTGAGCCTAGTAGGTTGTCACAGGGTATATTTCTGAGAGTAAGTAAATTCCAAAAGATATCAGTATTGTCATGCTTTGACCTGTCTAGTTATTGCTTTGCACTCTGTACTGCATGTTCAACAAGGCTGTTTGACTGTGGGTATTATGGACTGCTAGTAACATAGATAAAATTCCACTATTTTGCAAATTTCTGAAACAATTGACTGGTAAAGTGGGTACCATTGTTAGAAATAACTTTGTGTGGACTACCATGGACTGAGAAATGATGTTTCATCTTAGTAATAACAGCACTGGATGTCAGTTTAGGTAGCAAATCGATCTCAAACCAGTTTTAATAAAAGTCTACCAACACTAAGTAATGCTGATTGTTCCACTCAAATATGTCAGTGGCTACTGTTGACCGAAGTAGTTCAGGAATCTAGCTTAGCTGAAGTGACTCTTTTTGCAAATATGGTTTAGTACTATTGCATACTGAACAAGATGAAAGCACTTTATCAATGTCCTTTGACAGAGAACGCCAAAGTACTAGTCCTCTTGCCCTTCTTTTGGTAGTGACAGAACCTGGGTGGCCATGACCAAAATTCTAAGCAATTATTCAACATGTGATATAGTATAAATATGTTGAGTTGAAACAGTAGTATGTAGTCTGAAGAAGTTCGTAAGGACGAAACCTAGGTCAATAAAGAAGTGTTTGCTGAAAGAACGTGTGGTGGCTTTTCGTTGGGTTGTTCCAGTACTACAAGAATAAATTCAACAATTTTGGGTTTGCTTTCATCTCCTTATTGGCATCGGCTACATCTTGCTGTTTTACAAACAAGTTGCAGTATTTCTTCTGGTTACCAGTCAATATGGAGAGCGAGAGTGGTTCGGTGGATGTCGGGAGTATGTTACAGCAAATATGTGAAACCTTAAAAGAACACTCGGTTCTTATACAAAAAATACTTACAAAAGAAGCGGTGGAAATAATACAATCAGGGGAAAGTTTGGGCTTACCGCTCACACAACCAACGCCACCTATTTCAACAACGCAAGGTAATTCTGACAATTGTAGTAAAGAAAGAACTGTTAAAGATATAACTTGCTGGAAAACCAATGCCTTCAGTTTTCAAAGTGGTAACACTAGACAAAGTTCAATAGTAGAAGTAACACATGAATCACAACCAATGCAAGAAATGTTGAGAACATTTGAGAAAAAACTGTTTAAACTCAAACGGACACAACTAGAAAACAGTTACTTGACACGTAACATAGAATTGGGAATTATTCCCAAAGGTTTACGGCTTTGGAGATATCCAAACGGCTGTGAGCAAAATGTGAACATGCTGAAAGAATTACATGATTTGTTTGACAATTGTGGTATCCGGTTGATGGAAACAATGGTGAAATATAACAGCATAAAAATTGAAGAATTACTAATCCAATTAGAAGAACTAAATCGGAACATATCAAAAGATCTTCTCTTTGAGCATGCCTACGATCAGTATACGCATATTATATCAGATGTTACAACATGTTGTGATAATTTATTTCAAAAGAAAAGTAGTAAAATCCAACGGGACATTCAAAGATATGCGCAACAACAAGCATATCCAAAATCTGGTAATCCTAAAGGTCAACACCATGGTAACCCACAAACAAAGAACGTTTCGGCAATTGTAGATGACGTCAACCCGCCGTTCGAAGGAGACGACGAGAACACTTGCAATGAGGGCGAAGAGAGTATGGAAGAAGGTGTTAGGCGTTCTAATCGACTGAGGAACCAACATGAAGTCCTAATTCAACAAGAATTTGATAAAACAGGTGCCAGACCGAAACAGACTTTTTTGGGACTTACAGCAGGCAGGAAATGGAAAATGTAATGAAAGATGTTGTCGTTAAGGCGGGGGTCAGTACAGCGCTGTATAGTCCTTTTGGACCCAATGATACTCAACAAATGTATGAGTTGGACAATCACAACAATAATGTGAGTAAGCCCTGCCTAGACTTACATATTGGGTTCATTGAGCATGTAGAAATTTGTAATACACTGACGACTTCTTCTAGCAAATTAAACCCTGTAGTGAATGTAACAAACGATAACAATAATATATGTGAAATGTATAACAGTAACAATTTAACATCAGAAGGGAAGCAAGATGGTGATGACAATATGAATGATAATGTGTTATTAGAATTAAGCATATACCAATATAATGAAAATGGGTTCAGTAACGGAACAAATAATGGGGGAAGTGCAAGTGCTGACAAGTTATTATTTGAACATGTAGAAGATTATAGTAATGAAGTTAATTTTTATATAGATTGTAATCCAGACCATTACATGGATTATAATGACAATTGTATGCAATCACAAGATACAAGTATAGAAACGTATTCCAATATAGATATAGTGTCTGATGCTAACGATTATGTTTTTTTAAGTAATCCAAATATAATAATGAATACAAAACAAGACTTTAAAGTGTATAATTATTCTTCAAAGAATATTACAGTGGAACATGCAGATTTATTCTCTAAAGGGTTTAATTATGTTCCCTGCAAAAAAGGCAACATAGTAGAATCTATACTTGATTTAAAGTTATTTTTACGGAAACTTAATTTAAAAGTATATTTTAACAACAAAATTGATTATCAAAGTAGACAAGACAAGATGTTTACAAAACCTAGTTTATTCAATCCACCCATGAACGATGAAATAGCGAAATTTGAAAAGAGAAGTGAATATGATGTAAGAACATTTTATAAAAAATACAAGCATAATAAACATTTCAATATGACTAAAACAATTAAGAATTATGAGGCCAGATAAGGGTAATGGTATAGTCATACTAGATTACAATGATTATAGTTCTTATATGACCAACATGTTATTGAGTGATACATATGTAGAAATAAGTAAAAATCAAGTAAACATAGCCTTTAGAAGAATAGAAGGGATGTTGGATGACATGTTATACCAAGGGGATATCACTGAAAATGAACATGAATTCTTACAGAATGAATATCCAGTAATCAGTGGTATCTTCGGAATACCAAAAATACACAAAGGCCTCAATAATTTGGAATTTTGACCTATTGTAGATGGGACTAGAAGTGTAACATGCTATATAAGTCATTATTTGGATCATTTCTTCAAGGAAAGCATGAAATGTTTCAGTTATATAACTACAGATTCATGGGATTTTTTGAGTAAACTAAATAAAATAGTCATGAAAAATGAATACACTTTTGTGACAATAGATGTTGTAAACCTATTTACAACAATTCCTCATGATATTGGCCTTATATGGCTAGAAGAACAATTGTTTGAGACACATTTATATGAACAAGAGCAAATCAATACTTTAATAAATATGATGGAAATTGTCCTAAACAATAATTATATATATTTTGAAGGAAGTTATTACCAGCAAGTAAATGGGGTAGCCATGGGGGCACCATGTGCCCCATGTATGCAAACCTAATAATGAGCTATTGGGAACACAATTATTTGTTCCAAACAGATTTTCGTAAACATCTTGTAATGTATACCAGATATTTGGATGATATATTTATCATATGGGACCAAGACAAAGATATGTTAAAAACCTTTTTGGAATATATCAATACTACAGTAAAATTTCTAAGATTCACACATAATGTCCATGATGAAAAAATCAATTATTTGGATGTGGATATAATATATAACAAAGAAATGAACATCTTAAAAACACAGATACACAGAAAGCCCACTTTTTCTAATGCATACTTGCATTTTGACAGCTGGCACCCTGACCATCAGAAAAAAGCTATTATTAAAGGGCAGATGGTCAGGGCAGCCAGAATGGTAAGTGAAGAGCAGGACTTTATAAAAGAATTAAATTATATAATGCAACTATTTATGAATAGAGGATATCCAGAACAATTCTGTGTCAAAATATACAATGAAGTAAAAAATAAAAAACAAAATGGAATTTATACTGCAATATTAAAAACTGGCTCATTGAATAAATTAATATTGGGCAATAAAGGAATATTAGAGAAAGATTATTATAACAATGTACCATTGTATATTATTAATTATAATGACTGCTTTAGAGAAATAGAGAACATAATAAAGAAAAATTGGGATTTCTTTGTAAATGACAAAATTGGGAGACAATTTTTTCATGGTCCAATAAAATTTGTATATAAAAAGAGTCCATCTCTTAAAAATATATTAGAAAATAAAGGAAAAATTGAAAATTATAACAACAGAAGCAAAGGAAATTTTAAATGTGGAACATGTAGTACATGTAGTTACATATATTATTCAGGTACAGAAATAATGATCAATGGCTGTAATATTAGGATACATGGACATTATAATTGTTTAACAACAAATGTAGTATATATAGCTTTATGTCAACTGTGTAAAGCCTTTTATGTCGGGAAAACAAAAAGGAAGTTTAGAGAGAGGATTAAAGAACATTTATTGGATATACAGCATCATAAGAGCAGTAATGCCTTAGCAAGATATATTATTGAAAATAATGACCACAAATTTAAATGTATGGTAGTTAATCAAATTAAACATGACCCACAAGGAAAGATAACTACGTACCATTTGGGTATGGAGGAATTAAAATGGCAGATAAGTCTGAATTCATGTATTCCACCAGGGATAAATGAATACATGACTATCATGCCATTATTGAAACTGAATAGAGTATATGGTAAATAAATAAGGCATTAATTATAACATCACATGAATACATGTATACATACATACATTCATTGCATTTTTTATCATTTTTATAAGATTGTCAATATATATTTCAATATATATATATACATATATAAATTGAATAAAGATATACTATTTAGCTATTATTGATGATACATTTGAAAGTGTGGTTTACAATGAATTGGATTGCATACAATATTGTTTACATAGAATATATAATATAATACTTGTATTACATAACATTCATAATGGTAAATAAAATTATACTTGCTTACATTGTCATCAAAATATGTTTGGTTCAAATTGGTTGTATTTATGGTAATACTTAAATTATATTACCATTTCATATTATAATACCCTTAGTATACTGTTAAAAATCCATACATATATTAAATATTAAATATATATGATATAGTTGGATGAGTGAGATATATATATTATTCATATAGTATTATACCACATATATATTACATGTGTTACATAAAACAAAGGGTTTAATAAATGTATAATGTAAAAGTATAGTATATTTATTTTATGAATAAATATAGTCGATCAAATGTATATTTAAATAGCAGTTTTTAAAATAGTACACACATGCATACAATTTTATTAGAGTACATATGTATATAGGTTAAAATTGGTAATGTTTTTAATAATATGAAATGTTCTTGAAAGAGTCATTTCCTTTTTAAGAATTTATTATTGCAAATTAAGGGCATCAATTAAGCAATTATTCAACATGTGATATAGTATAAATATGTTGAGTTGAAACAGTAGTATGTATTCTGAAGAAGTTCGTAAGGATGAAACCTAGGTCAATAAAGAAGTGTTTGCTGAAAGAACGTGTGGTGGCTTTTCGTTGGGTTGTTCCAGTACTACAAGAATAAATTCAACAATTTTGGGTTTGCTTTCATCTCCTTATTGGCATCGGCTACATCTTGCTGTTTTACAAACAAAATTCTAAATGTATTCTTGTTGTAAGGAATTAGGAACAATAACTTTTGGACCTTTGAAAATGATACCATTTTCCATCAGCATCTCATCCCTGTATAGAAAACAAGGTTGTACTTCTGGCGGTACACAAGATCGCTTTGATGGCCATCCAGCATTGATGAAATGGTTGAGCTTCTGCTAAATTGGATCAGTAATTGTATGATCTCTTAGCTCATCAAGTCTCGTGGCAGAAAAATGATGCACTTCCATGACATCATAGTCAAAATTTTCTGCATCAAGCTGTTCAGTGTTATTTCTGGATGATCCGGGTAAAGTATCAGCTAGATAAAGAAGTTTACCTTTTGTGCAAACCATGTTGAAATTATACTTTTGTAATCTGAGCATCATTCTTTGTAGTCTTGCTGGAGCGGTATGCATAGGCTTCTTTAAAATAGTGACTAGAGGTTGATTATCAGTTTCGACTTGGATAGCTCAGCCATAAATATAATAATGGAACATTGAACATGCAAATACAATTGCCAAAAGTTCCTTCTCAATTTGAGCATACTGCACCTCAGTTTGGGTAAGAGTTTTGGATGCACAGGCAACAGGTCTGCTCTCTTGAAGAATAACTGTACCAAGACCGAACTTTGAAGCATCACAGGAAATAACTACTGGTTTGTGGCCATCATAATATCTCAATGTAGTTGGGTTGGCAATTTGCTGTATGAGATTATCAAATGCTCTCTGGTATTGTTCTATGACTAGGCAACATTTTGTGTGTCAGCTCTCTTAAAGGCACTGATAACTCACTAAAGTCAGGGATAAATTTGCCCAAATAGTTAACCATACCAAGGAAATGCTGTAAGGATTGGACATTGTTTGGAGTCGGCATCTCAAGGATGGTTGTTGTTTCGAAGGGTCTGGTCTTAAGCCTGCACTGGTAAACAAATGACTTACATAAGTAACTTCTGGTAGTCTGAATTTATACTTCAGAGGATTAAGCTGCAAGTTCACTTCACCCGCTCTGTCCAAAACTTTCCTGAGGTTTCTGTCATGCTCTGCTTCACCATTACCTCCAACCAGTAAATCATTAGCTATTATCTCACATATAGCCCCCAAAAATTTGCTCCATTGCATGCTGAAAGAATTCACTGGCAGAATTTATTCCAAAGGGCATCCTGAGGAATCTGTATCTACCAAATGGTGTGCTGAATGTAGTTGGTAGTGAAGATTTGTGATCAAGCATTGCTTGCCAAAATTAACATTTTGCATCCAAGACAGAAAAAACAGTGGCATTTGTCATAAGGGTGGCAACTTCCTTGACTGTTTGCATAAGATGATGAGATCTCTTTAATGCCTTGTTCAAGTCTCTTGGGTCAGTGCATATTCTGATTTCATCTGAACTTTTCTTATGAGCAGCTACCATGGAAGAAACCCACTCAGTTGGTTCTGTGACTGGACAAATCACACCTTGCTGCACCATCTTGTCTAACTGAACCTTGACCTTGTCCTGCATATCTATTGCAACTCTTCTTGATGGTCTGACCACTGGACTGATCTCTGGGTCTACTTTCATGGCGTACACAACTGGAAGTTTGCCTAACTTGTCATCAAAAACATAAGCATACTCTGAGAAAATAGCATCACTGAAGCTGGAACTGGGATATGTGCTTACATGATGGACTTCTTTGGTAAAAGAAAGCAGTTTCATTCTTAAACTGTCTTTGAGACCTAATAATGACTGTACAGGTCTTCTGACTACATGAAATTGCAAGCTGTTCCCAGTTGAATACACTTTGAACCAGTGTCTACTTTGAGCTCCATGGGTTTACCATTGATCAGGACAGTACAAAACACTTCATTCTTTGCCAACAAATCTACTGCATTAATCTTTTCACCGACCACTGATACACCATCTACATAGAAAATAGGGTTGCAGCTTTCTACATGATCAACTTGCTTTTTTGAATGACCCTTCTTAATAACTGAATGAGGCTTGCTTGATTTACAAAACTTTTGAAAGTGGTTCCATTTTTTACACTTGTGGCATTGCTGACCAAATACTAGGCACTCCTGTCTTTTAGACGCATGATTGGCACCTGAATTATTACAGTTAACAAAAAGACTGGACTTGGGTTTTGCTGACTCACTCTTATACTGTTCTGACCATGTCCAATCTGCTGAGCTAGTCTTGGACCTTGCTGGAAAGTTATGGGATCTCCCAGGGTACTCATAGGGGCTGCAGCTGCCATGTGCCTAGGCCTGCTTCTGCTTGCCACATGTTGCATGCTGTCTATGCTTGCTTTAGAGGCTGCTGAAACCATGCTCTTATCACTTACATGCATACTTGCATGCCTTTCTGAGAGTTCATGGATTTGACAAATCTCTATAGCTTTGCTAAACATTAAATCACTGCCACAAAGCAAATTCTTTCTTACTGTAGTACTAGTAATACCACACACAAGCCTGTCCTTTATTAAATCATCTTTCAAATCACAAAATCTGCATGTTTTAACCTTATTTCTCAAGTCAGTGATATAAGCTGCTAAAGTTTCACCTGGCCTTTGTTTTTTTGTAAATAAAATAGGTGCTTCTCTAAGGAAACATTTGCCTGGGGGTTGCACATTTCTCTAAATTTATGTTTCAAGCACTCAGGGTCCTCTCTTGATTCAGCCAGTGCAACAATATGGCAGTTTTCCCCTTCCCTTGCATATACTGCAGTATAGCTTTTGATTAGGGGAAATTGGTTTAAGTTTAACATTTTATTGCCTAAATTCAGGTTAGGGTTTAAATCAACAGGTTGTAGAAGGACAAGTGCATTCTCTAGATGCAAGGAGGAGAAAAGATTTTGAAATGTTTTGATTTTATGTTTGATTAGCTTATCTATTTTAATGTCCTTTAGTATGGATTTTATCCATAAATGGTAAAGATGCAGGGTTTATATTATGTATTTTGACATGAGTATACCATAGTTTGATTAATTGTGGAGTTTGAGTTAGATTATTAAGGTTATGGTCAGTAATTAAAAGGATTCGATTGGCACATATTACGTCGTATGTAATTTGAAATCTGGTAGACCCAGACCTCATTTATTTTTTGGCGATATTCATTTTGGTAGAGCAATTCTTGGGGTTTTAGGGAACCAGATACATTTAGTTAAGGTTTTATTTATTCTTTTAAAAAAGTTCATAGGAATAATAAAGTTGGTTGCATTTAATTGGTATAAATCTTTGGGAAGAGGAGGCTGGTTTTGGAGTAATCATTAAATACCGTATGTTTTTGTGGGATTTTAAAGTATGTTTTAATAGGGAAAAATTACTGCTAGGTGGTCAGGTCAGTTTGTAGTAAGGAAACAGTGATATTACTAGTAGTATGAGAAGGAGCAAAAGCTGGTAAGGACAAGGTCAAGAAGATTATCACCCATGTTGATCTTTTCAGTTTGACTTGCATAATCATCATCTTCAAAGGGAGATAAATAAAGGACCTATGGTTTAAAATGATACAGCAGGTGTTTTGTTTTTATTTTTAATGAGAGTCACGTAGACCTTTAGAAGCACCAATACGGTAGCATGCATGACTTGTCATAAAACAACAGGTTCCCTAATAATTATGAATACAGTGTCACACTGTCTTGTGGACCTGAATGCTTGTTCAGGAAGAGCTGAAGTTGGTGTCCCCCCCATTCACATATCCTTTAGTTGATTTACTTTTTATAAGTGTTTGTTGCCTTGGGTTGCAGGTTTATTTTTTTCCCACTGTTCTTCCACTCTTCTCTTTGTGACTGCTACCTACTATTTTTAGTCAATATACTTCATTTTTCCAGAGTCAGACCCTCCTAAAGTTCTTGCATCCTTACTTTAGTACAGCTTAAGTCTAGCAATGGATGTACTGAGAACTGCACTTGCTGGCAGATATTTATTCTTAGGCTATTGACATATTGACATATTGTATAACTGAGATTATTACATGAAAGACAACAAGCCTCTCCAGACTGCCTTTAAATGATTTTAAAATTTTATATATTCTCCATTGCATTTAATAATCTACTCTATGGCTCTGCAATCTGTTTGGTGAATAAGTACTTTCAGAGCTCAGGGATTACTTTTCCCTGCAATCTGCTGACTGTATCTTCACCTCTGTCTGCCTTTCCTATTTAGAATGACTTCTTAATGTATATATATATATATATATATATATATATATATATATATATATATATATATATATATGACATGATTCTGTACCCCATCTATAACCCTCATCTCTTTTGATCTCCACTCATAATATTTTCATCTTCTCTAGTCTTTGCTTTCCTTTTACCAGCATCAAATTGAAGTTCTGGAGGATTTCTTCTAGATTTGTTTTAGCAGCTTGATGTCTCACTATTTGTATGGACTCCACAGCTGCATACATTTCTCAAGGTATGGCCTGACTAGGGCCAAGTAAAATAGAAGTATTACTTCTTGGTTTCTGTAGTTTATCCCCCTCAGCATTCCTCTTGCTGCTGTCACTGTCATGTCAGTCTGTTAATGGCTTTCTAGTCTTGGTGTCACCTGTGCACTCAGATCTTTATCCTGTTCTTTTACCATCGTTTCCACTTAGCCAAATGTTACTTTGAATCCCAAATGCAGTACTTTGTACTTTTCTTCATTTCATTTATTACCACCTTTCTACCTGTTTGGTCAGCCTTCCTAAAGATTTCCATATACTATTTTCTCCATTCTGTATTGTTGCCTTTATTGTTTCATCAACATGGAGGCAGTTCCTGTTCTCTTGTCCATCATTAATACCTTTCTGCCTCTTAGAGCAAGACATCTGGACAAAGTTATAAATAATGGGAGGACAAAAACCTAAAAACAGGGAAAATTTTAAATATTGCTCTTACATACTTAGAAAGTTAATATAATTTGAGGTATTACATCAGCATGAATTTTCTGAAGGGTATGAAGTCTGAAGCTTAAATGTTTATCATTATATTTTGACTTCAATCCTCAATGATTTACAAATGATTTGCTGGAAAACCACAATGTTATAAGAAACAGATTAAAAATATGAGGCAAAAATCTGGAGATTCTGCGAAAATCTGGACAGTTGAGAGGTATGCCCTCATTTATATCTGAAGCAAATATGTTTACCAGTAGTGGGACTATTGCTGACCTTTATAGTACTTTACTAGGAAATGTCCTTATTTCTAAAGTAATTTCTGTTCCCTACTCTTCAGCAATGTATCATTCCAGTTCCTCTGTTTTGGCCCTACCCTCAGCCTTCCAGTTTTCCTGTCAGTCAACTGTGTGGGACTGAGTCAAAAGCCATGGCAAAATGCACATCTGAAGCTGTTTTCCTATCAGGTTAGTTTCATTTAATTTATTTGTTAACTGGGTAAGTAAACTGATCCTTTTCATACTCTTTTCAGCCATAAACTGGTTCCAGAAGGGCAGGTTTCACTGGTGTTGAGTTTCTTCTAATGTCATTGTCTTTTGACAGACCTGTTGCTGGCTCTTCTGGCTCTTGGTGCCACAGGTTAAGAAGCAGGAAAAAAAAAAACTGTCTGTGATCTGACCAGGCAAGAAAGACTCCTTCTGCTTTCATATTGTAGCAAACCCCCTGCTGCAACTGATACACACAAGAAGCACTCAAGTGCTTCAATATTGCAGAAGAGCGCTATCAAAATTAATTTCTATACAGGCATTCAGAAATGCCAGTGCAGAAAGGAATACTGGTACCGTACTAACAATCAATCATCATGTCTCAATTGTGCCCAATAATACCTTACACCTGGGGCTGTTGTCTCCTTACTCCCACCTAGCTATGCTACTGTCTTTTTGTGTTTCCACTGAACAAAATCCTCTGATTTGTTCCAGACTGGTTGTCATCTTCTTTGATTCATGTCCCATGCTATAATGCAAACTCTTCCATCACTTCTACTCTCTGCAACCCTCCTCACTCTCTGCATTAGACGTCTCACTCCCTTCGCTGCATCTGATTACTTTCCGTTATTTCCCATATTCTTTTCTGGAGTCCACTCCTTGTTCTGTCATTCTTGCTCCTCTCATCTTGCAAAGTGCTTCTCCCTGCCTATTCCCTTCCCGACCTTCATGTTTTATTGGCTCCTGCATGCCCATCTCTTGATTTATGTCCCCTATATGACTTATAACCAGTATCCACACATGCTGTTCTACCTTGACTTCCTTCTAACAGGGTTTTTGTTTTGTGGTAGCATGCACAACTTTCTCTCTTCACCTTACTCTGAGCCACTCCACTGACCATGTCCTGCTGTCCTTTGAAATTCTCCTTACTCATTTTCACAATCCTGAGTTATGGACTCCAGTTGTATTCTTCTCTTCTGTTCCAATCTGTTCATATTCACATTACTAGTCAATCTAGTCCCTTCTCTAGCTCCCTTGTAGTGACCCCATTTTCATCAGAACGACAAAAATGCAAACTCTCGAATGCTCACATGAGCGAATAATCAGAAACTCAAAAGTGGTATTTTGGAATCGCAGTACAGTGAAGATCAAAATATTTCACATTTCCTCACTGTAGTGTGATCTTGGAGTCGGAATATATATTTAGCGGGACCCCCCCACAATACCAATTTTGAGTTTTTGATTATTCGCTCATGTGAGCATTCGAGAGTTTGCATTTTCGGTTTTATGACCTAGACCCCCTTTTTCTACTACCCCATAAGCTCCATGGGTCAAACAGGTGACAAGCTTTGTTCATGCCTTCCTAACTCCCATCATTTCTATGGGTCTCTAGGAATGCAGAGTGCGAAAAAGCCAAAAAATGACTGAAAACATGAGAGAAGAGCTCTTCTCCTTAAACCATCTTTTTGCCACATCCCCAAACTTCTCCATACCTCAGCGAAAAGGGAACATTCCAATAAATGGCATCTCAGACTTTTTATAGCCAAGTCTCAGACTTCGTATATCTAAGTCTGATCCTTTGATCTTTCAGTCATTCAGTCTCAGTATTTTGAGACTCACTCTAGAGGGTGTTGACATTTCAGATGTTTATCTTATTCTACTGCTAATCTTTTACCCCAACATTCTGTGTACTGGCTTCTTGTTGCACTTTTCTTTCCTGTTTCAGTCTGTACTTTTTGATCTAAGTAGCAAATCCAGTTTTATCTCTAGCTCCCATATTCTCTTATGCAGCTTCCCCAATCTCCTGCAGACCACCTGTCCCCTATAACCCCAGAGTTTAATGAATCAACAAACTACCCCACATCCAGACCATCTCTGTTGCCCTTTTGTTGGATCCCTTGCTTTTTTCCTTTTTAATTATTTGTTTTTTTTAATTTTAATATTCATATATATTTTTATTTTTTTATATTTTATATATTGGTCAACTAGGTAAGCCTAGTGGACACAAATATCCATTTTCAGGGAGGACCTAGGAGCACCGACTGATTAAGTACCTAGCTAAGAGACACACAGTAGGCAAAGGGAGACAGCGTGAATCAAACTCTGTAGCCTTTGGTTACAAGAAGCTTTGCCATACCTGCCCAGCTAGCTCATGTGCTAACCCTAGCCCTAAACTAAAGTGTACCCCTGCTCTTTACCCTAACCCTATGCATTACATTAGTAAGAACCCTTTTCCTAATAGTAACACTACCAAGATGACACTTGATCTTGGCTTTATTGTTGGGGTGTATTATATATAGTATTTTAATTTGATAGAATTATTAGATATTTTGTTATTCAATAATATGAGGTTTCAGTGCTTCGTTCTTTCATTTTTTTAGATATTCTGAAGTTTTGGGTATTAGGGATTCCTTCCATTTTAAAAATGTGATATCTGAAATGCAGGTGGATAGTTCCACATTATTGGTGACAGCAGATGTTGTGTCCTTGTACACAACTATTCCAAATGCAGTGGGCTTGGAAACAGTGAACAAATAATTGTTCCAATCCAGCCTTTATTCTAAGGATGAAGTAAGGTTGTTAGTTGAAATACTGGATGTTATATTGAGTTATAATTTTTTTGTTTTGGGGGGTAAAATTTATAAACAGGCTAATGTTATAGCTATGGGTGCTATAATGGCACCTAGCTATGCCAATATTTTTATGATAGGTTGGGAGAAAGAGTTTATATATAAGTCTGATTTCTTTAAAAATGTAATTTTTTTTAAACATTTTATTGATGACTTTTTTTTTTTATGGAAAGGCACTGTAGAAAGTTTGAATGAGTTTTTATTGTATTTAAATACTGTGTCTAGTAGTATTAAGTTTGTGCACAATGTGAATCAAGATAAAATTAATTTTCTGGACTTAAAAGTTTATAAATTTGCCAACAGGCTAAAAGTTAGAATTTTGAAAAAGGAATTACATAGCAATAGTTATTTGTACTATAATACCATGCAAAACAAGAATTTAAAAAGAAATATAGTAAAGAG